>NC_080068.1:110154334-110458550 GCF_949987535.1 Balaenoptera acutorostrata | reverse complement strand
CTTCCTTTCAACTTGTTCTGTATTATCACAGCCAAAGGACCATTTCAAACCTTTTTTTTTGTCTACCACTCTGTCAATTCTCTTCTCATTTTTCTATTGGAGGGCAAGTGGATTTGGGGTCACAACAAATTTAAACATTTACATATGTGACGAATAATAGAAACTGTTGAAAAGTGCTAAATTGGTTCTAAAAGATAGTATTTAAGTTCTAAAGGTCAAATATTTTACATAGACTGTCTACAGAGAAGTGCAATGAATTCTTCTGACTTTAGCATGAATTATTCTCCCCAGTGTATACCTTACTTGAAAGAGTTATTCATTATGACCATGAACATTATTCACCATTCTATCAATCACACATGGTTGCTAAAGATCCTTCCTTCTGTAGCACACTACTCCAGGTCAGTGGTCACTCAAATCTACATGCCCGAGATCTGCTAATCGGATTATGCACACAACCAGGACACAGAGACCAGACTGGGTAGTGAAAACCCCAGAATAATGCTGCAGATGTTCTGGGCACTGAACTGCTGAGATGGCTGCACAGGCAGTACAGAGAGGCCTGGATGGGAGGTCCATTCTTCAGCTCTGTGGCCTTAGGAAACTGATGTAACCTCTGGCACTTTGTGAAACAAAAACAGTATTACCTGCTTCGCAGGGTAGATAAGAGGATTAGATAAACTGAGATGATGAATGAGTCAGGACTATAGTTGGTATTAAATAAATGTTGGTTTCTCTCTTATTCACAGTTATCTGTGATATTAATAATAATGTAATAATTTAAGGGTTAACCTTAAATAAGTGAGAGGGAGAACATGAAAGTGAGAATGAGAGGGAGTGTACCGGTGTGTGTGCGTGTGTGGGCGGGAGCATTAAAAATTATTTTATAGTTAAAAGAAATCTAAAAACTCCTTTGAATTTGTTGGATACTCATTTTTTAAAAGCTTACCTCAAATTTTCATTTTTTAATATAACATTTCAATATTAGGGGATCTAATGAATATATTTTTGCACTAATTCTTTAATAACTTGCTACTCAACATGTGCATTAAGGATGAGCCCTAAACTTATCCCCAAGGAGCGTGTGAGAAATGCATCAAAATCTACATTTTAACAAGGCCTCTAGCTGACCTGTGTGCACACTGACCGTTGAGAAGAGCTGGTTTTAATAGAGCATATCCTCAAGTTAACTTTTACATGTTTTGTGCTCTATCTGGACACTTGGGATGGTATTTAGGAACTAGGCTTTTAAAAACAAGTAACATACTTTTTCTTCATGTCTTGTATCTTTCATTTCTAAGTCTAGAATCAGGAGTATAAAAAAGAAAAAAAGAAACCAAACTCCTCACCCTTCCATTAAGTTGGACTCACCCGTATAAGATTTAACTACTAAAGGGAGGGTAAAAAGCCAACAATAATATGTAGCTTTGCTTCCTGAAATAAGACGACAAAACATATTGTAAGTTCTGAAACTTTATAGATTCATCGGAAGTGTGCAATTTAAAAGTCTTAATTTTCCAAGGGACTATATTTAAATCTCCCTTTCTTATAACATTCTCTTGTGGAATAAGTGGTGGTAATTTATAACTATTTTCTCCAGCATCCAAATTAGACTGAAAATTAGACTGTGAGAGATATTCACAACTTTGCAGGAATTTCCACTGTCTCCTTCTGCTACGTCTTAAAAAAGAAAGACATAATCAAGAAAACAACCACAGGCTACTGTGATGGCTGCTGTACCACAATATTATTTTCATGCTTGGGAATGGGGCACTACACGTAACTTGAAAATTATATTTTAGAATGAGTCTATATGTTTTATATATACAAAGCTTTTTTTGAGAGAAATTAGCTGGCCTTTTAATAAACTGCTTGTCTACTTAAAATTCTAATTGATAGCTAACAAATTCAGATCACCTAAAAAAACAGAAGATGAATGCTGGACAAGCTTTCTTTATCTTCTCTATTAAGTAAACACAGAGCTGCGTTATGGTATCCTTGATTAGAAGAACTGGAGTCCTCAGATAGGATCCAACCGAAATGTGTACTGGTTAGATGAATCTGGTTAGATTCTGGTTAGATGAATGGTTTTACCTGCTGGATCCCTCACTGGTTCCCAGTGCAAGTCACTGTCTTTTTCTCGGATCCATCCACAAAGCCCATGGTCAAAATTACAACTGTGTATCAGAACACCTGCAAGGAAATAACCAGGAACATGAGTAGACCACAAACCCAACAGCTAATGACAAAAATGAATTTGTGAACTAGGGGTATCTGTACAAGTGTTCTCTCCTGTCTGCACTTAATTATCCCACCAGAATGTCTCTTCGTGAGATCGAAAGGAAATCATATGAATCCTTTCTCAGCACAATTGTGTATCAGTGCTCAGCTGTAAAAATAGAACACACAATTGTTGCCAAATTATGACCTTCTTACATCATCACTTATAAAATATGATTTCCTCCTCAGCTTAAATGATGCTTTTATATTTTTTTTTAAAAAGATAATGATGATTCACTGTTTTTGCTCAACTGATTTAACTACAGAGGAAACCAAGTGGTAAAAAAAAAATGTATAATTTTCCCAGATGTAACCGAACAATCTACAATTTAAAAGTTATTTTAATGAAATGGAGGGAAAAAATAAAATGTCATTATAACGGTACTAAGACTATAGGGATCTACCTGGATCATCCTTTGCTTCATCATCTGCACTGACTCCTCTTTCAATTTCAAATATTTCAAACAAGTCATTTGAAGGCTGCCGTGGAACTACAAGAGAGAGATGCATTTTGTTTTGTTTCGATGAGGCATTGACAAAGAAGCATTACCTTTACCGATGGGGCAGGGGGAAAAGACCTAGGTATTTCACTCATCTGGAAGAATCCAAAATATTTAATCACATTTCACATGAAGATTCATGAAGTTTGTTCTGCAGAGATCTTATACTGTAACATTTATCTGGGTACAATTTTAAAAAATGGGTTTCAAAAGTTTCTAAAATTCAACATAAAATACATGTCTTTATCTGGAAAATACATTTTAAAACAGCTACCAATTGCGAGCAAAATATCTCTATGAAATTCTAAAACTTGTCTATGAAAGATACATTATGAACTCTAAATTAAGGCTGTTTCAATGGAAAAAAAAAAAATGCCCGTAATTGCAGCGAATGGTTTGACTTTCTAACCAAAACATGGACTCCTCTCCAGTGAACCCTACGTATGCTATGGCTTCTGGGCTTAAGCAGGTTCCTTGGCTCCTTTAAGATCAAATCCAAACTCCAAATTGCACAGCATTCACAATCCATCCCCCAAAACACAAAATACTGCCCAAATATGCCATTCATGTTCACGTCTCTGACCCCATCCCCAGCTTGGGATGCTCTTCTTCCTGGTAATTAACCAGCCAAACGTCCCCTCTCTGTTCAAGGGTCAGTGTAAATATCACTGCCTGGGTGAAAACTTTCACGTTCTAGGCGAATTCAAATCTTCCCCCTCGTACTCTGATGGCTCATGTTTACATGCCTCTATTACACTCTTTCCTAAAGAACTGCAGTTATTTACACACATGTGTGTCTCTCCCTCTGCTGGTCTCTGAGGTCCTGGAGGGCATCGATCATGTCTTACTCATGTGGCATTCCTAGGGCTTGACCTAGTGACAGGCACTCAATAAGTGTTTACTGAATGAATGGGAAGGTCTTGTCAGAAACCCACGTACTTTGTCAACCCTTTTCCTCAAATGAAACAAGTGGGACAGAGCTGAAAAATACACTTTAAAAAATGGATTCGTATAAATCATTATTTGCTCATTCATTCAATGTACATCTGATTGCCACCCATATGCCAAGCACTGGGGTAGGTCCCGAGGAGACAAGGTAAAAGGGTGAACAAGACCAACAAGGACCTGGCTCCTGTGGAGCTTGCATTCTAATGGGAGAGGCAAACACTAAACATGTAGATAAAAGAACACCACAGCTCTAAATTCTGATGAAAACTAGGACGGAAAAACACCAGATGATGTCAGGGAGAATAGCTTGGTTGGGAGTGGGGAGTGTGTGAGAACGTTGGTGGCAGTGGAGGGGAATTCTTGGCTAAAGATCAGGGAATCCTCCCTTTTCTTTGCCAGAACTTAAATTAATTAGCTCTATTTTTATAAGGCAGGGAGTAAAAGATGTAGAACACCAAGGAACACACATCAGTCAAAAGGGTTCTCTTTCATTAATGTTCCAATTATTTTTAGCAGTAATTTTTTAAATTAAGTAAACGAACCCATAATATTTGCACTGATTTTTTGAGCTTACTGCTTTTGAAGTTTTTCCTTTTTGTTGCAAAAGTCCAAACAGTGAACCCCTTCCTCTTCCACTCCCCCCACTCACATATACCCCTCTACACACAGCCTGAGAAAGATGGAAGAAGAGAAGCGGGTCAACGGACAAGATCTGGGGACACAGCCTGATCCCAGGTGCCCTGGGAGAGGCAAATGGCCGCCCTCTTTTACACTCAGATGACTGACAGCAATGGCATCCAATTCCAGCTTTCCTTTCCTCACTTGGAGCTCTGAGAGGGAGACCGCCTCTTATTTACTAGAAATATTACAGAGTTGTAGGCATACATGCTTCATTTCTCATGACAGAGAAAGTTAAAAACACACACACACACACACACACACACACACACACAACTCTATAGAACAACACTTTTTTGTTCCCTTCTCTTGTTGTAACTTATAGAAATCATCTCTGGATTGTAATAGTTCAAATCTTACAGTACCATATTTTAGGGGCATTATGATGGTTTGTCAGCACCCTTTTCTCCAAGTGAAGGATGGTCAAATGGTAAATGGAGTCTTGGTGCAGAGGGAGAGGATCCTAGAAAGGTTTCCTGGCACAGGGACCTGTTTTATATAAGGAGATCAAGGACGTCCTCTCTGAGCAAGCACCATTCAGTCTGAGAGGGAAAGAACATGGAACCTTCCAGGCAAAAAGCAAAGTGCTGGAGTGGGGGAAGACGGAGTGTTTCAGGCAGTAAGTACAAAGATAGCACTCGGGAACATTAGAGAAAGGCGTTCACAGTGTCTGGAGGATGCTCAGAAGCGAAGAAAGTGGGATGGGAGGAGGTTAAAAGGAAGGAATGAGACCACACGTTTGGAAAACAGTCACCCAGAAAATTAGTTATCTAACAACTCGCAAAGTGCCAGATGGTTATTGGTATTTTAGGCACTTGGTTTCCAAGAACCTTTTAATTTAGCAGTGGACGATCATGCACACCTTCATTGCAATTCACTGGGAAACATGCCAAGGAATTTAGACCTGAAATGCTCAGCAGCTATTAGTTCTTACAATTTTGTGTGCTCCAGTCTGTAGCTCTGCCCAAGCACTGAACGACTCCTCCTTCCTTACACATACTAGTATGGATTGGTAAGCATCCCACCGAAGTGTCGAGAGAAGGTTCACTACTCACTCCCTAGTATGTTTTACAGTTTATATAAAAATATTAAGTGAAATAATTTCCACTATGTACAAGAGAAACAGATGAACAAACAAAAAAACCAGACTAGAAAAAACAGTGGTAAGAAATACACTCCCACACTTCACACTTATATGGTCGATTAACAAGACAAAGGAACCAAGAATATACAATGGGGAAAGGGCAGTCTCCTCAATAAATAATGTTGGGAAAACTGGACAGCCACATGCAAAAGAATGAAACGGGATCATTTTCTTACACTACACACAAAAAAATGACAGAATGGGCTAAAGACTTGAACGTAAGACTTGAAATCATAAAACTCGTAGAATAAAAACCATAGGAGTTACGCTCCTTAATGCTGGCCTTGGAGATGATTTTTTTTAGATCTGACGCCGAAAGCAAAATAAATAAGTGGGACTACATCAAACTAAAAACCTTCTGCGCAGGAAAGGAAATGATCGACAAAAATGAATGGGAGGAAGTATTTGCAGATCATTTATCTGATAAGGAGTTAATATCCAAAATATATAAAGAACTCATACAACTCCATAGGAAAACAACCAATCTGATTTAAAAAAATGGGAAGATCTGAAGAGAGATTTTTCCAAAGAAGATATACTAAAAGTGCATGAAAAGGCACTCATCATCACTAATCACCAGGGAAATGCACATCAAAACCACGATGAGATAGCACCTCACATCTATTAGAATGGCTACTATCAAAAAGACAGTGGGCCCCGAAACAACACGACTTTGAACTGTACGGGTCCACGCTTATGCATATGGGTACTTTTCACTGAACACGTGCAACACAGATCCACCACACCGTCTGCAGCTGGTTGAATCCGTCACACAATATGGAACCTTGGATGGGGCGGGCCAAATGTAAAGTTATATGCAGATTTTCAACTGTGCAAAGGGTCAGTACTGCAACCCCTGAATTGTTCAAGGGTTGACTGCCCAGGAAATAACAGATGGTTATTTGCATGCGGAGAAAAGGGAACTGTCATGCACTGTTGGTGGAGATAGGAATTTGAAAACGTTATGGAGAGTCCTCAAAAAATTAAAAATAGAACTACTGCGTAATACAGCAATTCCACTCTTGGGTATATATCTGAAGAAAGTGAACACACTAATTTGAAAAGATATATGCACCCCTGTGTTCACTGCATTGTTTACAACAGCCAAGACATGGAAACAACCTAAGTTCCCATCAATAGATGAATGGGAAAAGAAGTGGTGGTATATATATACACACAATTAAATGTTCCTCAGCCATAAAAAAGAATGAAATCCTGCCATTTGTAACAACATGGATGGATCCTGAGGGTATTATGCTAAGGGTATTATTATGTCAGACAGAAAAAGACAAATACTGTATGATCTCACTTATATGTGGCATCTAAAAACAAAAGCTCATAGAACAACAGATTGGTGGCTGCCAGAGGCAGGAGGTAGGAGGTGAATGAAATGGGTGAAGGGGGTCAAAGGGTACAAACTTCCAGTTATAAGTAAATCATGAGGACGTATAATGTATGCATGGTGACTGTAGTTAATAATACTGTGTTGCATATTTGAAAGTTACTAAGAGAGCAAATCTTAAAAGTTTCCAATCACAAGAAAAAAAAAATTTATAACTATGTTTGGTGACAAGCGTTAACTAGACTTATTGTGGTGATCATTTTGTAACATATGCAAATATGGAATCATATTGTACACCTAAACCGATGTAATGTTATATGTCCATATACATCAATAATAATAATATAGAAATACATCAATATGCTAATAGAAGTAGTCTGAGTACTGGAAATAAAAGTAATGTTTTATCATTTATTGGTTTGTCTTTTGTAATTCTGTATTTTTTAAGATTGTTTATAAAAAGGATTTCTGTTATGAAAAAAAAAGTACCTAAAACATTGAAAGAAAAGAGAGTTCTGTCAGAGTATATACACAGTCTCCTACCCCATAGCAGCTATATGTCTGTTATTTGTAGTTTGATTGCTTAAAGAGAACTTTGAATAGTCTTGATACCTGTTATTAAATGCGAGGCTATGAAATTGAGATGTATTTGTGAAATTCAAACATATTCTTTGATTCAATGCAGAAAATGCTAATTAAAATACATGACTAGCCTTATCTAAAAATAGAATTACAACTGGGAGAGATGCTAACACACACACACACACACACAAACAAACACACATATATATTTATATTTATAAAGACAAACACATATCTGATATTTTCTGTAGTTGGACCATTAATCCTTAGAATCAGAATGGTGTAATTTTAGAGATTAGAAAAGGATACGAGAAATGCTAACAACACAATTCCTCTACCGTCTGTCTGTCCATCCTCCCTCCCTCTATTCCATCCACTTATTAATGCTCTCAATCAAGAAACTGACCATCCACTGAGTACGAGGCACTGGGCTCACTTTTGTGAAGCAATGAGCGTACTCTTTCCTTCATGGGATCTACATTCTAGAGGTGAAGACAGGCATCTGACAATCTCCCATGTAATGGATGCTTTAGAGGAGAACTAGAGGATGCTATGTGAGCCTTGGTGGTGAGGGGGAGACGGGGGGCTGTCTAAGCTAGCCCAGGAGGAAGGTGCATGAAAATCCCTGAGAGGTGCTGCTTACACCGCGACCTGAAGGATGAGTCACTGTGAGCTAGCGCCCTAGAGAGTGAACGGGTGTGAACTCAAACATCATTCTAGGTGTAGAGCTCACAGGGGGAGAGGGAGGGGGAGGGAAGGAGGGAACCAAATGAAGCTGGAGATGCAGGCAGACTCCGCAGGGCCTTTTAAAGCTCTGTAAATATTGTGGACTTTATTCTGGCGGAAACTGGAAGTCTCAAAGATTCTAACAGAGGAGCGCCAAGATCAGGTACATCATTCTGGCTGGAGCACAGAGAACGAACAGGAGGGAGGAGGGAGTGGCTGTCAGAGGGCAGTTATGACCGAAATTAACATAAAAAAAAGAATGTTCATATACTCTTTAGAAGATTTATTTCCTAAACATTTTTCTTCCATTACTTAACGTTTCATCCACCAAGACGTATGTCTTATAATCTTCCGCATGAACTAAAACACAGGGAACGTACAGGCACTGAAGCGAGCAGACAGCCGGATAAAAACGTGGTTGGCGGGGCTTCCCTGGTGGCGCAGTGGTTGAGAATCTGCCTGCTAATGCAGGGGACACGGGTTCGAGCCCTGGTCTGGGAAGATCCCACATGCCACGGAGCAGCTGGGCCCGTGAGCCACAACTACTGAGCCTGCGCGTCTGGAGCCTGTGCCCCGCGACGGGAGGGGCCGCGATAGAGAAAGGCCCGCGCACCGCGATGAAGAGCGGTCCCCGCACCGCGATGAAGAGTGGCCCCCACTTGCCGTAACTGGAGAAAGCCCTCGCACGAACCGAAGACCCAACACAGCCAAAAATAAAAAAAAAAAAAGAAAGAAAATAAATAAATAAAGTAGCTATAATTAGTTTAAAAAAAAAAAAAAAAAAAACGTGGTTGGCGGGGGCTCAGGGGCCCAGTACGTTCCTAGCGGCTGGGGAACCCCGGAGCCCTGGAGCCTGTGAGAAGAACTGGCCACACAGATAAGCAAGAAACTTCTTAAAAGGAACTCCATCCCAGAACATTCTATTAAATATATTTTCCCCAGGGATATAATATTAATCTATAGCCTGCGTTCGTGAATGAAGTTTCCCAAAGAGTCAACTGCATATTTTTACCAAAAAAGCATTAAAAGTAAGCACAGTGAAGTAAATGTAAATATTATCACACACACCTCCCACTGCCAGACTTCCTCCAAACAGTAACTACTATAGCAGAATGTAAGCACAATTTATTAAAGGTAGGTTTGCTAATTCTGCTTCTGTTCTAGGGTAGCTCCCATGACGTTACCCAGGCCAGTTCTGGCATTTGTTGTTGGACTAAAAGATGAAAGATAACACGGTCTTAAATTCTTTCTATGCTTAGGGATTTAGTTCATCTGAAGAGAATGGTATGTATGTAACTTCCCTAATATCCTGAAGGCTCTTTCTGGTGGCGAAATGTATAGATGACAGAGTGGGGATGAGTGGCAAGGGTTTTAAGAGGCCACCTCTTGCATCTCCCCTCCACACCGCTTTCTCTTCTCCTCCTCTCCCTCTGCCCCCGCCTCCCTTTTCTCCTCTGCCCCTTTTCTTCCCTCTCCAGATGAAGCACATACACATTATAGCTTTAAATTACCAGAGAGAAGCAATACAAAGATTGGAAAAGAGATTCTGACATTTCCTTAACTACGTCAGAGAAAATTCCCAGCCATCTACTGATTACTAGCAAAAAGCAAAAGGCTGCTGGGCTCCACAGAAATAAGCCCTTGTGTGCTAAAGCTTTCACTGCGTAGGAAAAATCCAAAAAGTTCAAAAGACACCTTTGGGCTGAGAGTACAGAGCAGAACTGGGAAAAATGAAGTCTCTAGTGAAAGGTGGAACATACACCCAGCTAACAATAATGAGCCCCAATGTGTGACTCCCCTCTCTCTCTTCTAATAAAGTTTCAGAACAACTTGAAGTACCGCCTGCAGCAATTTCTAAGTGTGGCCATAAAGGTGATGACTCAACTTTTCTAGATCAGGAGATCATTTGACAGGGAACGTGGAGGGACAGAAGAAGGGAGGAGATGAGAGAGTGGATGCAGGGGGGAGGTAAGAGATGGCATCTTAGACCCCTTGTCTTTCATCCCCACTCTGTCATCTCTAAAGATCCCTGGGTTTTGCCACCAGAACTGTTTTTATCCCCTTGCCCTCTTCTAAGCCGAAGGAAGTCAGAAGGTTAGGCGCTGTCAGGACTGAGTCCGAGCGCTGGAACAGAACGCAGGTGGTGCTATAGCCAACTGACTACAGTATAGCTGCTTGGGTGAGTGTGGCACGAACACCCCCGAGGTGACACAGAAGCCCACCTACTGTGGGGGACAGGGGTCAATGCCCTCAGGCCAAATGAATCACTTTAGAGGAAGAAAGGAAGCTTTTATTTCTGATATTTATCAGACCCATCATGTATGTTTCTCATCTAGACAGATCCATCTCTGAAAAGGCTGTTGTTACTATTCGCTGGGTAGAGAAGTTGAGGTGATGCTGTCTCTGATTTAACATCACAACTGTTCAATTAGGTACCGTAAACACCTAAATAAAACCGGATGTTCCAATTATTTGGTCGTAAGTAAAGGGTCTATGAAATAGCAGCTTTCTATTTTCATTTTCTCTGCTCCCCTAATAGCTCATACTTGCACATCAATTTGTTTCTAAAGGATCTGGTTAGCCAAAAATAACATTTAAAATATTGTGAACATTAAAACTGTAATGAACCATAATAAAAAGCATCAGAAAAATATAAACTCAAAACCAGAACACAAAATAGGGCTGTGTTTTTATGAGTTAAGTAGGAAATGTTATCATTACCATATCAATGAATTCAGCAACATCAACAGAAGTAGTATAGCTATTGTGTATTGAGTTCTTGTTCTACGCCAAGCACTCTCTCACCTAATTTTCACAACAGCCCAATGTAGTAGATACTATTATTATCACCACTTACGGATGAGGAAACAAGGTCATAGGAAGATTTAGTAACATGCCCCACATCTCAGAGTGGCTGTGGCACAATACTTTTCATTACAACTCTATACAAAAATGTGCATAAAACTCAACAAAAAATCTGATTTCTGACTTTGGTCACGTTCACCAAGAACTCAATTTATACTTTCCGGAAAGAGCTATTTTTTTCCTTTACCAGCCATCATAGGATCCAATTAAAATATACATAAAATGCCTTGAAAACTTTCAGAATTCACAGCACCAGAATCTGACCTACAAGCAGTCCTTCCAAACACTCGCTGAAGTTTCATCTTCAGGGAGATGTCAGGCATCTTCTCAGGGTCTCTCTAGGCCTTACGGTTTACTAGGAAGTAAACTAGTTTGAAGACCTGTTCACCCCTCAGCAGAAACAATCTTTCTACTCATCACCACATAGAATCAGATCATATTTCCATGACTAAGAACAATGTGATCACACCAGCCATACTCTGTAAAATCCGTACAAGGGAAATGAGAGAAAAAAACCTGTGGACAGCAGGCAGCAAAGCAGCAATCGTTAAAGTGCAAACAGTTTTGTTCTTACTGGTGGTGCTTGGAATTTCAACACATTCTCATGAACATCACAGCAACAATGAGTCTGGTTTTCTGATATGGCCACTGGTAAGAGCACCTGATACGTATTACAATGTATTCTATAATCTTTACTCTGCAACACTTCTTTTCTTTATATGACCCAGATGCTATATGCTACATTTTAGGCACAATTTTAAATTATTTATTTATTTATTTTAGGCTGTGTTGGGTCTTTGTTTCTGTGCAAGGGCTTTCTCTAGTTGCGGCGAGCGGGGGCCACTCCTCATCGCGGTGCGTGGGCCTCTCACTGTCGCGGCCCCTCCCGTTGCAGAGCACAAGCTCCAGACGCACAGGCTCAGTAGTTGTGGCTCACGGGCCTAGTTGCTCCGCGGCATGTGGGATCTTCCCTGACCAGGGCTCGAACCCACGTCCCCTGCATTGGCAGGCGGATTCTCAACCACTGCGCCACCAGGGAAGCCCTAGGCACAATTTTAAACAACCCACATCTGGCTAATTCTGTCTCCATTCAGGACATGGTTCTGCTGGGTTGGAGCTGCTATTATGGTTGAGAGAGCCCTACTCTTCAGTGTACTCAGCAGATCAGCAGTGTTACTTACTTCTGAGCTTGTTAAAAATGCAGAATCTCAGGCCCTAACCTAGACCCACTGAATCAAAGTTTTCATTTTAACAAAGTCTCTGTGTGACCTGTACACACACTAAAGACTGAGACGTACCTCCCTAGAAAGTCCGATTTAGTAAATTGGTGGTAGGGATTAGGCATCTACATTTTCAATAAGCACCCTAGATTATTCTGGTTCAACTGGGCTTCTGATAACACTTTGAGAAAAATCTACTTCCTGATCCAAGTGCTATTATATTCCTTGCAGAGCTTCCTAGCTAAAACTGGACAGATCTGACGTGCTCAATTGTAAAGACATTTTGAAAGGTTAAAAATAAGTTAAAACTTTGAATGAATTTTTAAAAACCAGTAAGTTCTAAATAAAGTTAACATGATTCACAATCAGAATCCCCCCGGGGTACTTTTTCAAAACACACGACTCAACTCTCCTGCTGGGAGAGCGGGATTCCATTACCCCTGGCCCTTCTCCTAAGGATTGACTACTATAATAAATTACTGTGACCAGTGACAGTGGGAATGGGAAGATTAAAAATCACTGCATGAGGATAACACAAAGACAATGAAAATCACCCCAAATATCAACAACTGGATAGATCCATGGTTACTATTTTGGTCTTTTTTCTTCCAGACTTTTATATTCATCCAGACATATGAAGACGTGTATTTTACACGTAATTGGGATCAAATGGTATGCACAGTTTTGTATATTCTTTTCACTTAACATTTTTATCACCTAGGTACTTTCCCAAGTCATTAAACATTTTTTTAAAAAAAACATTACTTCATACTATTTCATGGTATTGCTAGACTGGAATTGCATTTTCCCCTAACGTCCTTTACTTTGGATTCTACATAATGTTTTTCTTATGTTCTCTGCTCTGGGATAGCTCCTACCTGCTCTTATACCAGATTTTTATCTTTGGTGTTCACTTGGTCTCCAACTTTTTAGCAATCCCCTACAGCATACCTCTGGTGTCCAGACAGGCAGCCCACCAGTTAAATCTGCCTTTCTTGCTCTAAGTCTGCCCAGCACTTTTCTGCTCTCCCCTCCCTCCCAGGCTCTTCCAGAGTCCAAGATCAACCCACTGGTCTCAGAAACCATGCAAATGAGAGCTAATGGTAGAAGGCTGTTCGATTTGTGGAGCATGGTCTCTATAATTCTTAGTTCAGCCCAGCCTGATCTGAAGTGGGTTACAATAAACTCTAATCCCAACAGTTAAATAAACCCAGTTAAATCCACTCAGGAAATGACGCACATTATATACCTCTCCAAGAGATTCACAGTGACCATTAGCATATTGAAAAGTCCCACACTTAACAAACCTATTTAAGTGGCTAAGCCAAGGGTCTCTTAAATTTATTTGACCTCAGAACTTTTTCAGGCATACACTTGCATAATATTCCAGAGAACTAATGTTCTATGAAACACACTTTGAGAAGCACTGGTCTGTCCCATTAGTGAAGGAACAAGAATTTCATGCTATATCAGGTAACTTTAGTGTTGCTCAAATCATGTTTATAGGGCTAGCCCTGCAAATACATCTGGTTATAATTCTGTTCACACAATCTGAAAAACCTAGGGTTCCTCAAGTTAAAATTATTTTTAAAACACATGTTTAATATATCATACATAAAAAGTTATTTCCTTCATCATGTATTATTTAAATGCTCCTGGGACTTCCCTGGTGGTGCAGTGGTTAAGAATCTGCCTGCCAATGAAGGGAACACGGGTTTGAGCCCTGGTCTGGGAAGATCCCACGTGCTGAGGAGCAACTAAGCCCGTGCGCCACAACTACTGAGCCTGTGCTCTAGAGCCTGTGAGCCACAACTACTGAGCCCACATGCTCTAGGGCCTGTGAGCCACAACTGCTGAGCCCGTGCGCCGCAACTACTGAGCCCGCACGCCATGACTACTGAAGCCCGTGCTCCTAGAGCCCGTGATCCGCAACAAGAGAAGCCACCGCAAGAGAAGCCTGCACATGGCAATGAAGAGTAGCCTCCACTCGCTGCAACTAGAGAAAGCCCGCGCACAGCAATGAAGACCCAGCGCGGCCAAAAATAAATAAAATAAATAATAAAAGTACAACAGAAAAATTATTTGAGCTAGTTTCAGGAGCTAGGAAATATATACTTTGAAACATTATCTCTAAATTAACATTGTTTTCCTTCTCACTAACTTTGACTTTTCAGATTTAATAATCCACTGAATAGAACATCAATCTCCAAAAAGGAAGGGAGGAAAGGGAGAAAGAGAGAAAAAGATGGTGGAAGCACAATTAAAAACCTCCTCATATTATAAAAATAAGTAACAATCAGGAAAGAATATTTTTTATTTCTTAATATAGATTTAATGTGTTACTAAACTAGCATTTGTATGGAAATTGATTACATGATAATTTTTATTTTAAAATGTCATGAGTGATTGATCTAATCATTCATTTGTATGTCCCACAAATAGTATTCAATTGCTGATTATGTGCCAGGCATTATTCTAGGTTCTTGAGATATACCAATGAGCAAAACAGAGAAAGACCCCTGCCCCTCAAAAAGCAAATATTCTAGTCAGAAGAGACAAAAATAGACATTATAAATAAGGAAACAAGATAGTATATAGAAGGTGATAAACGTTATTTAAAAAAACAGTAGAGAGTTGTGAGATCAGGTGTGCCGGCAGTGGCTGTAGAGGTCACAGTATTGAAGAGGGGGGTCAGAGTGGCCTCACTGGCAAGTTGAGATGTGCATGAAGAGGTGAGAAAGTGAGACAAGCTGAGAGCAGGAGGAAGAGTGTTCCAGAAAGAGGGAAGAGCTGGAGCAACAATCCTAAGATGGGAGAAGCTGGAGGAACAGCGAGGAGGCTGGAGTGACGTGAACGAGGGGAAGAGTGCTAGGAGATGTGACCTGAGGACTTTGGAAGCCGCCGGGAGGGCTCCTATTCTCACTGAAGGAAGTGGGTGCTAATGCAGAGCTTTGAACAATGACATCTCATTTAAGTTTTCAAAGATGACCCTGGCTGCTGGGTTGAGGAGAGACAGCAGAGGGACAAGGGTGGGAGCAGGCAGACGGGCCGGAAGGCTACTGCAGTACAGATCCTCGGGTCCTCACCCGTCATTCTCAAATCCAAAAGTTGCTTCCATAAACTCATTAGGTGGCAAATCTAACCTTCACTTAACCTAACTTAAATGGCTTTAGTAGCCAAATGAGTGTAAATATTCATGTTTTCCTGTAGAAACATTAATACGCTTCAGTGTGTGCTATACAGCAAATGCGCCTTATTACTTTTCTAAAATCTAAAAAAAATGCTGTATTACTTATCTGGAAAAAGGATTTTGGACCTGTACACCACGGGGAAGGATGGCCTGGGCCAGAGTGGTAGCCCTGGCAATGGTTGGCAGTAGCCACGCTTCAGATATAATTTGAAGGCAGGGCTGACAGGATTTCCATACAGCTTGGATGTGGGTATAAAAAGTAATTTAAAATGACTCCAAGTTTTTTGGCCTTAGCAATTGGTAGGATGGAGGTGCCGTCTCCTGGGGTGGGAAAAGCTGTGGGTAGAATGTGTTTGGGGTGACGATCAGGAATGATTAGACAAGTTGAGTTTGAGACATGTATCTTCATCCAACTAGAGGAGTTAAACAGGCAGGTGATATACAAGTCTACAGTTTGGGGAGAAGTCTGGGCTAGAGATGTACTTGTGCTATAATTGTTTTTCTTCCTTGATTTCCTTTTAGAATATCTTTACAGTCTTTTCTTGGGGGACAATATATACCTACACACACACACACACACACACACACACACACACACACACACACATTACAGAGGAAAGTTCTGTTTAACAACCTCTTCCATTAAACATATATATCTTTCAATGTAAAGAAAAATACAACTGAAGTATGGGGCTATTTGGAGACTGCCCAACAGTGGCTGTAATTAACATCACCTGAAAATTCATGGAATGAGGAGAGCCAAAGTCTACTCTCAGACCAGTGGAGAATAAGGATGGCTTAGGATGGCTTAAGAAATTATTATGCCAGAAATGAAGAAAATAGTCAATGAATAAATGGTGTTGAACTAAAATAGTGCTAAGGTTCCTTTCTGTTTTCGCAATGAATAAATACTAGTTATTTGTTCTGAATTAAAAACTTAGAACTACTCCCTTATTTGGAATATATGCTAAAGTCTCCAGACAGCAAATTAAGAAGTGTCCAAAATATCCTCATCCATGCTGACATTAACCAGCAGCTAGGGCTGAAGATGAAATGAAAGTGGAATTTAATTTTTGGCAGGAATATCCAGAGGCAGCAATGCTATCTGTGGCATGCAACAGCCTTGGCATGGGATCAAGGTAATTCTTTCCCAGGGCATGTCTTTAAGATCACACTGTCTTAGAACAAATGCTCTCAAACATCATCGGAACCCCGTGTCTCCCCAGTTTCATCCTGCTAAATTCTGTTGGTGAACTTCAATGTTATTTTTAATTCATATGTGTATTGGTATAGAGAGGAATAATGGGAAGCAAGAGAGACTTTTAAAAAGAGAACACATTAAAAGGCTAAGAAAGAGGTTGAAAATTGCAAATTTTGTTCTGGTAATAAGGGAACAACCTCTTCCTCCTTCAAAACTTCTTCTTTACCTATAGCCTCTATCACCATTGGTGGTACCCAGTCACCCATTAAAAATCTGGAATCTTTAAATCCAACCTAGCTCCAGTTTAGATTTAACCACCAGTTTACAGTAAATACAAGGGGTAGCTGTCCAGTTTTTCTCATCAATCCTTGGCTCAACCTGCCAGTTTGTTGGTAGTTTATTGCACATGCTGTGCTGCTTCCTACGCTTGTGCCTCTGTTGTGTGGTCCCTGCGAACTATAATGCCTCCCTTTTTTCATCCCCTTTGCCCCATTTCACTCAAGAAGCCTCCCCACTCCCCAAACTGTCCCCGGCCAAAGATGGGTTAGGTACCCTTTCTCTCTACCCCCATAACGCCCCACACAAATCTCTCCCACTAACACAGTACCACAGTTATCTTCGGGGCAACTGTCTTTTCCACCAGACTATAAGGTTTTCTGTTTTACTTTGTAAGCCCAATGCTTAATATAGGGCCTGGCATTCTAAAACACACTAAAAATGTTTACTGACTGAATGAATGAACACTTACATTAAAAGTTAAATGGCACGTGCTATATTAAGCTCCCCATCTCTGAGAGTTTTCAAGTAAATATGAATATGTTAGGAGAATTCTCATACTGGATAGGAGCTGTGATCTACTATATAACTTTGTGATACTCCTTCCATTTCTATTCACATTCTTATTTGCCCAACTGACTGACTTCTATATAGCTCTTTATAATATTTAACAATAGGGATATATAACTCACACTTTGTATAACTAATTCTTTTTATGAGTTTTATTCTTATTCAAGCCATGTCCTGTGGTTGAAATGCCATCATAAAAAGCTTATTAAAAATGTGCTAACATAAAAGACCCCAAACAGCCAAAGCAATCCTGAGAAAGAAGAACAAAGTGGTAGCATCACACTTCCTGATTTCAAGCTATACTAAAAAGATATAGTCATCAAAGAGTATTGTACTGGCATAAAAACAGACATATAGACCAATGGAACAAAATCAAGAGCCCAGAAATAAACCTAAGCACATGTGGTCAAATAATATTTGACAAGGGAGCCAAGAATACTCAAGGGAGAAAATTCAGTCTCTTCATAAATGGTGCTGGAAAAATTGGATAGTCACATGCAGAAGAATGAATCTAGACCCTAATCTTACACCACTCACAAAAATTAGCTCGAAGTGAATTAAAGACTTGAACATAAGACCTGAAACCACAAAACTCCTAGAAGAAAACGTAGGAAGAAAGCTCCGTGACATGCGTCTTGCCAACGATTTTTTGATATGACACCTAAAGCACAAGCAATAAAATAACAAGTGGGGTGACATCAAACTAAAAAGCTTCTGCACAGCAAAAGAAACCATCAACAAAATGAAAAGACAACCTATGGAATGGGAAAAAATATTTGCAAATTGTGTATCTGGCAAGGGGTTAACATCTAAAATATATAGGGAACTCATACAACTCAATAGCAAAAAATCCAATAATTCACTTAAAAAGTGGGCAAAGGACCTGAATAGGCATTTGTCCAAAGAAGATATACTAAATGGCCAGCAGATACATGAAAAGATGCTCAGCATCATTAATTATTAGGGAATGCAAATCAAAACCACAATGAGATATCATCTCATACCTGTTAGAATGGCTGTTTACCAAAAGGACAAGAGATAACAAGTGGTGAGGGTGGAGATAAGGGAAGCCTGATGCGCTGTTGGTGGGATTTTAAGCTGGTGCAGCCACTATGGAAAACAGTATGGAGGTTCCACAAAAAACTGAAAACAGAACTACCATATGATCCAGCAATCTTAGTTCTGGGAATATATCCAAAGGAAATAAAAACACTATGCGTAAGAGATATCTGCACCTCTTCATTCACAGCGTTATTTACAATAGCCAAGACATGGAAACAACCTAAGTGTCCACTGACAGAGGAATGAATAAAGAAATTGTGGTATATATAAACATATATACGGTGGAATATTAGTGAGCCATAACAATGAGAATATCCTGCCATCTGAGACAACATGGATGGACCTTGAGGATAGAATGCTAAATGAAATAAATCTGACAGAGAAAGGCAAATACTGTACATGACCTCACTTATATGTGGACTATTAAAAGAAGACAAACTCATAGAAAAAGGGATCAGATTTGTGGTTACTAGAGGTGGGAAGGGAGAACAGGATGAAGGTGGTCAAAAGGTACAAATCCAGTTATAAGATACACTTGTACCAGGGATGTAGCGTACAACAATATATACAACAACGGCTATAGTTATACCTGCTGTATAACTTATATGGAAGTTGTTAAGACAGTAAGTCCTAAGAGTTCCCATACCAAAGAAAAAAATGTGTTTTCCTTTTTCTTCTATTTTGTATCTACATGAAAAGATGCATGTTAACTAAACATACTGTGGTAATCATTTCATGATACAGATAAGCCAAACCACTAGGCTGTACTCAAACGTATACGGTGCTGTATGTCAATTACACGTCAATAAAACTGGAAAAAAAGCCCTCAGAAAATGTGGTAACGTCTATGACTTACTGAACACATCTCCTCGGGGTTTCTGAGGCTCTGTCTGTATCCTGTTGTCAACTGTAATCCTTTTTGGAGACACAGTGGCAACTGGTGCTACACTTGTCAGTCTGGTGGTTGGTCTTCCTGGGGTTGCTGCTGGCGGAGGTGTTCGAAGTTCTGTGGGTGGGGCAGGCTGTGGCGCTGGCTTCAGGGCAGGTCTTGCTGTTGGCTCAGGGGTGGGCCTGCTGGTAATGACAGCAGGTACATAGGGTGTCTTCAGAGGCCACCTAGTACTTCTGACGTCAGGGATCCAATTACTGTGTCCTCCATCACCCCTTGAAATGGTACCATTTTCCTTTGGTACATGAATTGGACCTGAAGGTTCAATCATGACTTTTGGAATATCTAAAACAGTAAATGTATTTAAATTAGTGTACAACCCTCTCTCCTTAAGAAGTAAAATATCAAATTGTAAAAAACAAACACATCAAAATACCTCATGCCAACTGGCTTACTTTTCACATTGAGAATATTCCCCTACTGTTAAGTCAGGCTGTTTTCCAAAAAAAATTAATATGTGTGTGTATATGTAATATATACACATATATATTCATACACACATATATCTATTTGGTGGGTATACACAAAAATTATATTGTGTTTCTGTAATGAAATGTATCATTTGAAACACAAAATGTTTTAAGTATTTGTAAAGTGGAAAGAGAGAAGAATCAATGAGATTTTTAAGTGCAGAGACATTCTAAAATTTTAAAATATGAGAAATCTATATTTAGAGTCTATGTTAAGTGTCTCCATGGTATGCGTATATTATAAAATCATGTTTAGAATTGTCTGAAGACTAATAGTTTTCTCTTCCACACTTTATATAAATTCAATTCACACAAATACATTTTCATTAAATGCTCTACTCACTGTTTTATATTTGGTTTTCCTTCCCCTTTACTAATTTATACAATTTCTTTTTAAAAAAAATTTCAGAGGTCACCAAGATCACCTGTGGAAACTCTGTCCTTGATTGTATTCACCAAAAGGAATTAATATTTAATCTTCTTGGAAGCATATATTCCAGACTGAGTATAACTACATGACCCTTCAAAAATCCTTTAATCCTCATGATTTTATGCCCCATGATTTTCAGTAAATATTTTACTCCAGAAATTTAAAAAATGATCTATCGTTGCATGAAATGTATGCTAAATTGTGGCCTTTGGTTTGTAAAACTTTCACCTTGGAGGGTATTTTTTTCATGTTTATCTACTGACATAGCCATACCACAAATAGAGCTTATAAAAATTTAAAAAGCAAAACAGTTCTGAACGTAGAGAAAATAAATATGGAAATGATTTTTTAAGAGCAGAATTGGAGGCATAAAACAGAGGAACGAATATATTCAGATTATCCCACCATTATAATCTAATGCTAATGACAAACATACATTTAAAATCAAATTCTCAAGGAGGGCTCTATAATTTCGTACCAGCTAAGGAGAAGCTACTGAGAGAGTTTAGTCAAGGAACTGAATGCTTTTAAGAGTAGAATGTATTACTGAGTCTTTAATTTTTAAAAATTACAGAGCAAGTGATTTTATTGTTTGTGGAAATCACAGACTAGTATTACTAGGTATGAAAAGTGATATTCCTTTGATAATTAATCTTGTTCCTTATCTTTCCTAGTAATGGCCTTTGTGTAATCTTGTACTTCCTGCTGGAATTTAGAGCTGGGAGACAAGCATGACTCACAGACACAATTCAGTCCATCGCCCTGGTATCCGTCTTTACATTTACACTTGTAGGACCCGTGTATGTTGTAACATCGAGCAAAGCTGCTGCATTGATACTGACCAAGGGAGCATTCATCTATATCTGCATCGGGAAGTAGGAAAAGAAGAGGTTTATTTGGGAGATAAATATGATTACACACCAAAAATACACAGTTTCAAATAAAAATTTTTTTTGCAATGTGAAGGTTCACGTAAAATTGGCAGATAAAGAGAAGAAATAAAGTAGTGTGCGTCCAGAACTACTAGTGTTTGAGTTTCACTTCTGTTTGTTTAATTTAATGCCAGTACCCTCCCCTGCCCTTGACATCCCAGTCATCACCATAATTAAGAGACCTTTCCGCTCCACAGGATAAAACAACACAAAGCAAGGGTTGGGGTTCATTACCGTGACATTGGTATTTGCCTCCAATGTACATGAGGTCGAAGCCTTTATGACATTTGCAGATGTAACTCCCAAAAGTGTTGACACACTGCCTGTATCTAGGGCAGGAGGCTCTTCCAGTAGCACATTCATCAATGTCTAGAAACATAAGCCAACTGTGTCTTAGGAAGGGCAACAGCATGTTCAGATGGAGTAGCTTTTAAAATATACAACTATCTGCAATGGTTGCGTGGCACGTAGTGGCTCATCATGAATGTTATCCAGCTGGTTGCCCGGACAGGCAACATAAATTCCATATCTCCAAATTTCAACTCATCCTTCTAACCCTTCTCCTGTACTGTATCTCAGCACGTACTGCACCTGTATCCCCCCTAGTTGTTCGAACTAGAAACATGAGTCATCCTTGACAACCATATTTCCCTTAACCCCAGCTGATTCTACCTCTGACAAATTCTTTGAATTTGTAAATTTGTAAAATTCATTTACTCTGCTCTTCACCCACTGCCATTACCCTAGTCCAAGTCACCATCTCCCAGGATAGACTATTCCAAGAGCCTCCAAACTGGCCTTTTCCCTGCCAATCTTAGCCTCTCCAAAGCATTCCCACTCAATTGTCAACAAATGATTTTATTAAGACATAAGAAGGGATTGTTCCCATGCTCAAAACTCTCAACTGTTTCTACTTGCTTTCTGAATTCATTCCTCATTCTTCACCACGTCTTTGACGACCTTGTAATAAACAGTCCTCATCCACCTAACTGGCTGTATCTCAAGCCACCACCCCTCATACTCTGTACTTAAGGATATGGTTTTCTTTCTTTCAAAACCTCCAACAGACCAACCTCTCCTTCACTGCAGTGCTCTGCAGTGTTTCACCTGCTTGGCTGATTCTTCATGTGGCCAATGGTCCATGTCTTACTTCAGGGCTTTCCTTGACCATTATTTTCTAAAATAGATCCTTTTTGTTTTTCACTCTCTTAGTTATTCATATTAACACTTGGCACTGTTTGTAATTTTACTGAATATTTCTTTCTTTTCTGTCTCTTCCATTAGAACATCAGCTTTGTGAGGACTGAAATCTTGTCTGCTTTGTCCATTACTCTATTTCCTAGCACTTAGCACAGTGCCTGGTATATAGAAAGTACTCAGTAAATATCTCTTGAGCCCCCAAATACCTCCATTCATTCAGTGCTTACTACATGTGAGGTACCGCGCTAAGCTCTTTGCATTCATGATCTCATTCAATCCTCACAAGGACATTACTCCCATTTTAAAGATGAGAAGACTGATGCTCAAAGAAAGGAAGCCTCTTACCTAAGGTTACACATCAAGTCAATGGCAGAGCCAGGTTTAGAATCAAAGCCCAGACTCTTAACCACAATCTTTTACTGCCTTCCTAATTTACAGGGGGAAAAAAAAAAAACTAACCCTTTAGTGCAATACATACAGTCTAGCCCTGTCTACCAGCTCAGCTTCAATACTTATTGCCTCTTACGTCCTAGAGATACTGAGCTCTTCTTGTTCCCTGAATGTTATGCTCCCTCTAAACTTCGATGCCTTTGCACGTGTGGTTTCCTCTGCCTGAAGCTCCTCCTGTCCCTCATTTTTTAGGGAAACAAAGTTTCCACAGTCTTTTCACAGAGAGAGGTCCCCTTCTGAGACATCTGATATTGTCTAAAGGATAGCTAATTACCTGATGTTAAGTAACTGCTCTTTTTCCTTCCTGCCATCACATTTCACTTTCTTCCTTATCCTAGAGAGGCTGCTGATAGAGATGCTTGATTTTACAACTCACCCACGCAGGTCCTCCCATCAGGAGCCAGCCGTAGGCCAGGAGAGGGGCACTGGCACCGAATTTGTCCTTTGACAACATCACAGCCATACTGACAGTTTGCCATGGAGCACGTCAGGGCACCTGGAAAGACAGTGACTGTCCGAGAGAGGCAGAGTGCATACTCTGTACCTAATATAACTATGTTTTCTACTTGTTCTGAAATCAGTGACACTGAATCAACAATGCAGATGAAAAGGGCTTAGTTCTCCAACAGTCTAAGGAAGTCAAAAATAGGAGGAAAAACACGAATACCTTCTTCCCTCAGGGATAATTAAGAAGTGAACCAGCTCTGTTAGCATCTGGGGAAGACCTTTAACGTATTTGAAGAAATAAAAGACAAATGTAAAACTTTATCTCACAGAGATTATCTGGAAGCTTTTCCAGTGGCCAAGGAAACTGGAGCATTGAGGTATTTTTCCAGATTACTCATGTTAAGTGATGGTCTTAACTAAGGCATCCAAGTAACTGTCTCAACCATCCATTAAACTTCTCCAGGTACAGCAGATTTCCCACTGAGTTGTACAATGTTAGAGGATTCTAGCATCACTGCCACATGTTAATAAACATGAACTCACCTTATTGCAAAAAGTTCCATGCCAAATATGCAATGATAAATAAAATTAGCTAACCTTTTTTATTTTATAAAATGCAACCCAGTTAGAGAGAGATAACTGATAATTAACTGATTGGTAATTAACTAATTTAACTGACAGTTCAGTAAAATTAAAAATCAAGTCATCAATTGTTGGATATCATATAACCACAATCTCAATTCAATGTTCAGCCTGCAGAGAATTTCAGGCCATTGTCCGTTTTATAAACACATCAAAATGATAGTAGGAAACACCATCCACTTCTTTCTTACAAAGACACACATGAAATCTACTTTTATGTTATTATAATCATTTATTTTTTCATTTGAAGTAGGTTTTTTTTAAGAAAAGAGATATAACTTAGTCTTCAGACTATTATAAAGAAATGTAAAAATGAAGTAAGGAGGTACTTATGGATGGATTATACTCAATCACCAGGCTGGATGGATTCTCTACCAGCAAATAATTTAGTGTCCATCCTTACCGAGAGCACAAGAGCCCTCAAATGGTCACCAATGTTCTTTTTCTACGTGAAATAGTTCTATGCCCAGATAGAAGACAAGCGGAAGACTGCTAGGAAAAACGTTAGAAAATACATTAGTTTTGTGATTCTTGTTCTAAAGACCATTTCCGAATCAATTTAACATTGGCACCCCTGATAAAAGAATGTTAGACATCTACAATGGGCAACTCTTATTTTGATTTCCATTCCTTAGGCACACATACAAACACGTGCTCACATCCTGTTTAGGAGGAGGGCTAGGAGGCCACTTTTCACACACTCCCAGAGCACAGCATGAAGTCAAGCCCAAAGCACTTATAAAGCAGTTAAGATTCTTGACATACTTGAGCAGGATCCATCCGGCATAAGCATGTATCCGTTGAGACAGTAGCACTTGTAGCTGCCGTAAGTGTTCATGCACCTGTGCTTGCAGGGCCGCGGCTTCAGGCCACACTCGTTTAGATCTGAAAAGAATGGGGTTGAAGCAGAAATTTGACAAAGCCTCAACATTAATGCAAGCCACTGAAAATGCTTCTCTATTCCGAAGAATGAAGGAGAAGAGTCAGTCAAGCTATAGTAACCAGCCATTTACATAAGAGATAGAGTCTGTTCACAATGTCTTCGTTTTAATGCTGGTTACACTGGGGGCCACCAGGAGTTTCCTAACAGAGGTGACCGAAAGCCTTATAATCATGGAAGGCCGTGTGAATTTCTGGAGCTTAAGTAATGTAGTACATGTGATCTTTGTTTACAAAGGACAGTTGGGAAGATTCCCCTCACAGACACGTGGCTTATCATCCCTAGAAAGAGCAGAGTACAAACCATCTTTCTGACTCCATAACCTCAAAATATCTGGGTGATACTACTAGATTCACTCCTGACAATGTGATCTTTCTATTGCAATTTCTTCCTGTCTCTGTTTAGAACATACTGTGTGAGCCTATCTTAGTTTACAGAAAGTACATGGATTTTTAACATTAGACTGCTTTGACCTTCCCAAAGAAAAGCTCTTTTTTCAGAGGATAGAAGCTCATTGAATTAGAGTGATCAATATTGAGGTTCCTCTTGTTCAGTCTTATAGAGTGTATATTGATCTCAGATTAAAGAAATGTCAGTCTCCTACTTTGGTAAAGCATTTGAGTCACAAAATAAACTTAAAAAAAAAAAGACCCTCCAACATCATATTTTCATTCATTCTGCAGTTAGGAAGGGCATACAGAAATACTAATGGACAATATATAATAGATTATCATTATATATTTTAGGTTTATTGGTGTAAACATCAATACGAAGTGAGTTAATAAACTTCACTTGAGAATTTTCCAACTCAAGTTGAACATTGCCTCAAGTGAAAATAAATCTCATAATGACAAATATACACTGAAACAGTAATGTCCAAAATATAGACTTCATTAAGAAGAAATGACATGTTTATTTTGTCTGCACTGCCAGCATAATTTAATTATCTACTAATCCATATCGTCAAATCAGAAATAAGGATATATCTGGTTGCAAGTTGTTTTCAAATCTAATCAAATTTAAATCTGACCTGCTCACTTATTAAAAATCTATACATATTAATATATATACTTAATGTAACCACCAAGTTACATTGTTTTTTAAAACCACCAAATAATTATTCCATCTCAAAATTTTTTAAATATTTTACTAACTTGCCAACTTGGCCTTTTTTCTAACCTTAACACAACTGGAAGCAGATCCCCAGCTGGGTGAAGCCTGCGGAGGTTACGTAAATAAACCAGATGCCTTCATCATCTCCTATGCTTTCTTTAATTTTAAACTTCATATTCTCTTGCCCAGTCAAGGGTATTCACTTCACTTCTCATATTCTTCTACCTTGTATTTTAATATTTATTAAAAATTAGAGTCAGGGAATCTTTTCTCATGTTCTAAGAGGAGTTAATTATCATGCCTAATATGTCCCTGCAGATTCACATCTGGCTTTGATAAATCCCTGACTGATATTATAGTAAATAGTATTTAAATCTGAATACATTGTTAGAGAAAGGCTTTGTGTTTTAAATATTCTTCTGTACTAAGCAGAAATATAACAGAATAGTACAACAAATAACAGAGTAAGACTGAATTCTATACCTCAAGGGTAGGATACTGATGGATATAAAATGTGTCAATTAAGAACCCTTAAGTTTATTCTTAACGAGCCTCAGAAACTTCTGTGTGTTCCTGATGGGAACTGGTTAGATATTTATAGCTCCAGGCAGCTCACATACAAGGCGTATTTACGCTGATGGAAATTTCTTCAGACACTATGGCCATGAACTAAAGCTGAGGCCACTCTAGCCTTGGCTGATAAAGGGCCCCTTAGGATGGCTATGAGTCTTTATGATCCAGACTGGGGTTGCTGGTGGTCTTCAATCCAAATTTATCTTTCCCTTCCCATAAGCAAAAGCACTTTGGGGTTAAGAATCATGAAATTGAAAGGAAATGTAAAATCGATAAGATGTCATAACTCCAATAAAAAGACCCAAACCAACCTGAGAATCACCTATGAAATAATATGGAAAAGGAAATAAACATGCAGCATTCAGTGGGCAAATGTAGAGATGCTTGTTGGCTATTTTACTATTAATAAACTGACACGTAAGTAGCCAAATAGGCTGAAAGCAATTTGAGAAATCCGTACTCTAACAGCTGGTGACGGGCTGGATGACTCCCTGATAGTTGGCTGCTGTCGATGTCCCCCGTGACTGCTACCATTGCCATCGGCCACATGCACGTGTCTCCTAAAAACTTCCCGCTGACCCTTACAAAACCACTGCAGAAACGATGAAATAGGATTCCATAATAATCAACAATGATCAATTTTTACCAAATATCAGAACTTTGCTAAAGCAGGGAGCTTCAAAAGATTAAAAGCATCTGGTGTCCTGGTGATGAACTTTTTCCTCAACATTCTTCAGGGTTTCCAGTCTATGATTATTATACCTTATTTTCTTATTGACCAAATGCCTTATAAAATTGAGTTAATACTTGCTGCTTCCAAAACGTCTTGGATTATAGACCTAGTAACAGTTTTATTACTAGCAAATTAAGTCAGAAATTCAAAAATGACACTTTCAATTTATAGTAAATGCTCCTATAATAATAAGTAAAATGTAGAGAACAAGAAAATTACTCTTGATCTCGCTTTCTCAAATCAATCTTAAAAGTTGATAAGAGAACATAGGAAAGAAAACTTTAGTGTCTTTATTTCAAATTTACTTAAATCTTGCTCTTTTTTCTAGACGTTTGTAATGTAACATACATTATAAAGAAAATCTATGATAAAAAATTAATGAATTCTATCATGTACCTATCTTACATCAAGGACAGAACTTTACAATTAAACCACTTATATTCAAATGCTTAAATTGTTGTATATACAATTCTTAAAGAGCATCTATTACAGTCAGGAGTATATTTAAGCAAGGTGGTGAATTCAGGAGCTTGGGTGGGGGGAGAAGGGGAAGGAGCTGGTTCAGAACAAAAAATGCAAGCTGCGTAGCATTATAATTACACTTCAGGAAGAAGAAAGAATCAGAAATTTTATTAGCATGCAGACACTGAAAAGTGCTTGAAAATCTGGAAGAGATTAATTGAGTCCTCTAACCCAATGGACTTTTAAGGAAAATAATCTTTCATTCATTTAATGTAATTTGGACCTTTTTTTTCCCTTTGAGGCTTAAACTGTGCAATGTCTCAGAAGTCTAAGCTTTTACATTTTATCTGACTCAAGTGGAGGTCACAGGCAAACAGATCTCAATATGTCAACTGCCATAGCTTTTACTCTTTAAATTTTCAATTATATACTTCAATACAAAATTTTTTAAAAAGAAAAAAAATAAATTTTCAATGATTCTGAAATTCATCCCATTGCCCTAATTTCTTGATCCAAATGCAACAAGTTCCCTATGAGCAGAAACAGCAATTAACAATTTAAATGAGTTTAATTCAGTCATTCTAAGTTCCTAAATCTATGAGTGAGTGAGGAATAAAGTCTTTTAGAAATACTGTAGAGTCATACTGCCACCTAATTTTTCTACAAAATCTTCCAGCCTAATGAAGACATTAATACTTTTGGTGTTTCTATTCTCACACCAGCCCTGTAGGTGAAGAGAGCAGGAATTACTCTCCTCCTATTACGAACCGGTTTGCTAAGACTTGCTCTCAATCATTGAGCTACTTCAGCGTTGTGCTAGAACCAGAACTCAGGCTTTCTAGTACCACAAAATGTTCACCAAAAGAAGGAAGCTAATGTATGGTCTGATTTCCAAGTGACCTAAAAACTCTACGCCCCAAATGTGGTGGTGGGGAAGAGGACTTGAGCACTTCTAAAATCTATTTAGCGAAAGTCATCAGAACCCCAATCTCAGGTGCTTTGGAATTCCTGACTTCACCTACACAGGAAAACAAAAGTTACTTTGTTATCTGATTTTTTAGAAAACATTTTGAAACCCAGAAAAGAAGAAGAAAAGCAACGGATACTTGAGGCAGGGAAAGGACAGCGGAGGCTCCAGGCTTTGTAGAGCACAGAGAATCAGCACCAGGTGACAATTCCTGCTGCTTGCTTCACATGCTCAGGAATGCGGAGGACTGGGCACTCCTGGGGTGAGTCTTCAGAACATTGGCAAGAAGTGACAACACTGCAGGAAGCCGTGCAGGTGGGAGGAGCAGACCACCTGAGATAACGCACGCTCACCCCTTGAAGGTAAACTTGTGGCTTGATGATCCAGGGGTTGTGAAAGAGGCTGTTCACTGCCTTGGTCAAGAGGAGTTGGGTAGAAGTGTTCGTCTTCACACCAGGAAGAAGGTAATAAGAGTCAACTTTGAACTGATGTCATTTTTAGCCCTAAAAATCTTTATAAGTGTATATTAAACAATTACATAAAGTTGGTGGAGTTCAAAAAGAATGCTTTAGATACTTTACAAAAATTAGTTTCTAGTTCTTCTGGTTTCTCTTTCTTAATTTCTATGTTCCTTAAAATTTATCACTGCCATCTTGTGTCCCAAGAACACACAAACATTATAAGTTAACATCCACGTACATCCTCATATCAATTTTTTTAAGCACCAAAAAGGAGATGGTCCTTTTTCAAAAGATGATTTTAGTCATCAACACAGACAGAAAACTCAAAAAAACAGATTATATAAAAACTGATTATTATCAACCTGCTCTGTTTAGGTACACCTAGGTCTTATAGGACCAATTTAAAATCTTTTCCTATATTATTATGTTGTCCTATAGTTTAAAACCCTCCAGAGTTATGCATAAATTTATGATTTGCATAAAGCTCTCATTTAAATAACACAATAGATCATGGATGTTTTAATTCAAGTGTAAGAACTTATGTCACATTTAGGTCACACTTAATTAGAATATACATAAGACACTCCATGCAAAGACGGATAGGACTGAGATATCTGGGGCTGGAAAAAGAAAAAGAAGAATATACATAAGATGCTTTCTGCAAAAAATGGTAACTGTGGCCATTATTACCTAACCAAAATATTATAAGATGGGTGAGACCCAAAGTAGAGTCAAAAAGGCAATCCCATCCTGTTTCAAGACTTCATATTATTAACAGCCAGTTAAACTTCCAAATTAAATGAACATTGGTTCCTGGGGTTGAAATCACATATCGTTCAAAAACTAAGGCCTTAAGAAACTACCTTAATATTAGGGTTAAAGCACTTTGACTACTGTGCTAAGGAAAGCAATCAACTGAGGCTTAACTAGCTGACCAAAGTTTACCATCTGGTTCTGTGCTATGAGATACTGAGTCTTTTCCTGGGAGAAGGAATTCAACATGTGAAACATGAACCATGTCAAAACGTTAATAATTGATATATATAAACTGTTTCCTCTGAAATTATTATAATGCCTGCTGTAAATTCAAAAGAATATCTTTCATTCCTGAAAATATGCAATGATATGGTATATTACATGCCCCAATTTATTCTCTAATGGGAAAGTTATGAAAAAGATTATTATCTATAATAGTATCCCTTTTTGGCTGAGGAGATTTGTATGGGTACAGAGACTCAAGGAGGGGGTAAATCTGAATGAATTAAAATTACCAGAGAAAGTAAGGTGGGAAAAAGCAAATCTTGCCAGAGTTCAGGTTAGAATTTCATCTACTGTGAAAGGCACCTTGTGCCTTACAGAATATGGTCAGCCCAAGGCCATGATTCGATACATGATCTGGCTATGGCAAATCCAGAGAATAACTCAGAGGCAAGCAAAAGCCACCACCAGCAGATTCACACTAATCTTGTAACAAGTCTGCTAACTTAAGCCAGTTCCACAGTGGGCCTGCCCTGCTATTCCTGCAGCTCCCCAGGCAGCTCTGAAAGCACTCATCTACTCAAGCTGTTCACTCAGCCAAGCAAGTTCCCAGGAGGTGAGTTCCTAAAGCACACAGCTCGCAACACAATTTTTAGCGGATATAATTTTCGCCTTATACCAAAACTTACTTTTAATCAAATGTTAATTTCCAGTTCTGTGGAAATTAACTACTTCAAGTATACCTCTTCTTAACATTTCTCTCCTCAAGAAAAAAGAAACTAGGGACTTCCCTGACTGTCCATTGGTTAAGACTCCACGCTTCTACTGCAGGGGGCACAGGTTTGATCCCTAGTCGGGGAACTAAGATCCCACGTGCCTCATGGCCCGGCCAAAAAATAAAAAACAAACAAAAAAAACACCCCCAAAACAAACACCCCCTCCCGAAAACCTCTGTGCTTAAAAAAAAAAAGAAAAGAAAAAAGAAACCTATTTGATTTCCCATACCTCTGAGGCATGTTTTCCATTTTATTAAAATGTATGGTCTGGATAAAAAACTGTCTACGTTAATTTGTTATGCAGCAGATACAGACGATTTGCTCTAGTAACGTTTCTGGGGGTCTCTGAACAGCTCTCCCACTTACCTAGCTCACTCCTGGCTGCCTCTCTCACTCTGACAGACAGTCCACGGATTCAGAGACTAAGGAGCTATACCAGACAACTCCATGGAACTCTTTCCCGTTCCTATGGTGTTCAGGACCAAGAGCCATTATATGCAACAGTCACTAAGCAAATATTTAATGTGCACTTATCATCTGCAAATCATTCTGATAAAAGTTTTCGGGAACCCAGAAATCAGAGGGACCCCACAAAGGGTTCCTGCTCTCAAAGAACATAAACTTTCCCATCAGGAACTTGCCACAATTGCTTTTATGGTAAGGAAGGAAAAGAAAGAGATGATTAAAACACATTAGGTTTACTGTGGACTGGAGTTTTATATTCAAGACTGAACCTGAAATTACATCTTCAGTGGCAGCACTATTTTTACAGGTGTCAAATCCCATTTTGCCACTAATAAAATCCTCTTCCGCCTAACTATATTTAGTTTTGGGAGGCAAGATTTCAACTCAGTATATTTCGATTTTTCTTAAGAGAAATGGGTATGTATTGCAGGGTAGAGTACATGGTAAACTGGTTTTCTGAAAATAAGAGATACCCAGAGATGGATCCATGTTCCAATGATAGTTTTAGTCTCTGAAGCACATTAAAGTTGATGTAGTTCCTGCAAATAAATTTAAATGAATTCCTCTGCAATCTCAACAGTGGCTTCTTTTAATAAGTCTTCTATGTATACATTCCTGGCATCAGGACAACAAAGTTTTATGGTGTTGACATATTAAGGGAACCTTTGATGGTTTATGTTCAGCACTTAAAAAAAAGAAGCATGCTGGTACTCTCAGATGAACACTGAAAACTCAGTAATCAGAACTGAACATGCTGCTACCTGAGAACTTACACTGGAGAGGAAAAATCAAATGGGTTTTTAAAAGACTGAACTGAGATAATAAGAACCCCACTTATTTCAAAAATACTACCCACGTATGTTAGGTAAATTCCAAGTTAAAAAAATATTATAAGATAGAAAAGAAACTTTGGAAACTATCAGCTATCAGTCAAGTAGCTGATACTAAAGAACACACTTTAGAATAAACAGCTTGTCCTCCCATTGGACACGTCACATTTTACTAACATGGATTTCATCTGGTAGTTCAGGAACAATTACATATACTTTCAAATTTCAGTGTTCCTAATTCTTGTGAAAACTATGTCTATAAATCACGAGTTTACATGACACACTTAAAGGAGTATCAGATACTGAAGAATAAGAGTATTTCAACAAGATTATTTCTGTATCAGGTGAGGTCAACTATGTATCTAGGGGACAGTTAGACCCCACATAACTCTTTCATTTGACATTTAAAATGCTAGGAAAAGGATTTCCCTGGTGGTGCAGTAGTTAAGAATCCGCCTGCCAATGCAGGGGACACAAGTTCGATCCCTGGTCCGGGAAGATCCCACATGCTGCGGAGCAACTAAGCCCACGCGTCACAACTACTGAAGCGCACGAGCCCTAGAACCCGTGCTCCACAAGAGAAGGCATGGCAGTGAGAAGCCCACACACCGCAACGAAGAGTAGCCCCCACTCGCTGCAACTAGAGAAAGCCCGCGCATAGCAATGAAGACCCAACACAGCCAAATAAATAAATAAATAAATTTTTAAAATGCTAGGGAATATTACTGAAAGGAATAAGTGAAAAATTTTACTCTTTTATCCTTGCATCTTTCTAGTGAAATCTAACTCTATCTCTTCTTTATTTGCTTTTTTCTTTTTAACACCTAATGGTAGAACATTTTCAGTTGAAATTAATTAAAGAGACGAGTCTTGTCAGCCTTGTAATGCAGCATGTGTCAGAGGATCACATTTCCAATGACGTTTTCTTCATCCAAAACTACACTGGTAGAAAGAACAGGAGTTATATAGACAACTGCTCTAAGTTGACATAGTAGATCTTTTACCAACTAATTTTGTGATCTTGGACAAGACACTGAATATCCCTGATGTCTCTTCAAATGAAAAATGAAATATTATTTATAGCTTATTATAATAAATAACACTCTACCTCCTAATGCTATTGTAGTGATGAACACAGATAATATATGTAAAATACCCAAGCACTATGAGGGCTAAATAACGATTTGCTTTTATAAGCATCTGACGCCAATTAAAAACAACTTGCTAAGTTAATCAAAATCCTTCTCAGAGGAACATTACAAACTGGTCAACAGTTGAAGGGAATTTAATCACAAAGATCAAAGAGCTCAGAGTTGGAAGGGACCTCAAAATTTCAAGCCAAACCTCCTACCTGACTTTGAGTATTAAAGTGTTTTCATCTAACAGAGATCCAAGGAGGCTATCAATTTGCCAAAGCTTCCCAACTAGTTAGTGGAAGAACAAGGAGGAGCAGAACGTAAGGCTTCTAAGGTTACTGGTGCTGCAATTCTCTTTTTCAAAATCCATTTTCATTATTAATAATGAATAAGAGTATAAAATTATTTTAATTGCACTCCGATTAAATAGATTTTAAAAGATTTACCCTTATTATGTTTTTGTCTTTCAGCAAAATGGCATCTCATATATTTGGTGACAATAGTTATAGAAAAGTGGTTTGCATGAGAACTTAAATTTTTATATCAGGCAGGAGTAGAGAGGGCTTATGACTGTTTACTTGTGTCACACAGTTTCCCTACCTTGATTGCAGGTTTTGCCGGCATATCCAGGATGACACTTGCACTTGTTTGGCCCGATGCATTCACCGTGTTTGCACTGTGGCTGGCACACAGCTGTGAAAAAGGATATCACGCATTATTTCTAGGTCAGCTGCATGTCAACCAAGTAGAATCTACGTCATGTACTAGTTTGATAATAAAAGAAAAAACTAAGAACTTACAATAGAGTAATAGAAATATACAAGATCATTGTGTCCCAGAGCAGTAAACACTGTCTAGACTACACACTCACACACGTGTTTTGTGTGTGTGTGGTGTATTGCTTGGGGCTGAAAATTTTGCTAAACTTGAGGACAATACTCAAATAGCCAAACAGAAGAAAAATTGGAAAACCATGCATAAACACAACTGATGTTTGTCAATAGTTATCACTTTATAATAACCTGCACCCATACTTTCAAAATCATTTTCTCAAATATGCTTCAAAACATAGTTCTTAATCCAAAGGTATCGGTTAAGTATGAACTCCAAATAAATTTCCAATTAAATAATATTTTATTGGAAATGGTATTTCCAAGAATAAATGGTTCAAAATGAATTAAAAACTAAAACTAAATATTTTTGAAACCTCAACTTAAGAATACTTGTCATTTTGCCCATTCTTAACCTTAGTTGCATTGTAATTGCTCATCAATCTATCATACACTTTCTACAGCCTATCACAGAAAATAGAAAGTTCTATTTTACATTTCCAGTCTTCCATCAACTGAGTTTGTCTTCCTTCAAGACCCCAAAATGCTATAAATCATCATCACTCAAATCTTTTCACAGTCTTCAATTCCTACCAAGATACTGGTTAGAATTTTTTCTGTTTACACAGTGATTCTCAGCAGGGGGTATTTTTGCTGCCTATGGGGCATTTAGCACAAATGGAGACATTTTTTATTGTCACACTGGGAAGAGGGTGGTACTGGCATCTAGTGGGTAGAATACTGGGATGCTGCTAAACATCCTACAATGCTCAGATGACCCGACAAAAACAAATTATCCAGCCCAAAATGTGATGGTGCCAGGTTGAGAAATCGCTCCACACCAAATATACGTCTCGCATACGTATCGTACACCAGATGCTAAACGAGATGAAAAATAACTGTATGGTGTGGTCATTGGTCTCAAAGAGCTTACAATCTAGACGAAGAGACAAAACAATCATGTTTTAAATTCAAGGCAATATTTATTTATGAGCAAAATTGGTGGCACGTATGAAATTTGGGAAGAAATCATCACACAGAGTTGCACAGAAAACCTCGAAGAAGAGATCTTGAGTTGGATCTTGAAGCCAGGGTAGAAAGAGAAGAGAGCGGACCATCCAAGGTATGGAGAACTGTAGAGCCAAACAGGCCATCGTTTATTTAGAGGACACTGAGGAGGCCTGTCAAGCTAAAGAGATGGGTAAATGCTGGGGGAAGAGTAAGAGTGGACAATCATAGGTGAGTGGTACCAGCCAACGATGTTCCCTAAATTCCAGATTGAGGATTCTATACTTTATCTATAAATGAAAACTTCATCATCATCATCATCATCATCAGGAGGATTACCTGATAAAATAAAAACTCTGGGAACAGGAGCATGGGGAGGATACGTAGGATAGACCAGAGTCTAACTGACATGCAGAAGGCATGACTTGTTCTTGGGACAGGAGGGGACAGGCTTCAGTAACCCCTGAGTGAAGAGCAGACAGGTCTTGAAGACCAGGTGGAGGGGGGGGTCAACAGTGACCCTGTGTTCTCCAGTCCCTGACACCTGCTCCCTCTCACATCAGCCCATGCTTTTCTCCATTCTGGGAGATGCTCCCATTTTCGGACAATTCTCAAACATTCCCTTCAAAACTCTAACACTCCTGTGAAGCTGATGTGCATGCTATTTTTGGTGTTTTCTACATTTCCTCATTCAACTCTCACCAACCCTCCCCTCGCCTGGCACTCCACAGGCTTATTTGCCAGTCTTACTTTCAGGCCTTTCCTGCCTGTATATTTGTCACCCCAACTGGACCCTGTACCATGATGAATCCTTACTGCTGCTCTGTAGGTATTTAATGCAAAAGTTTGCAGAGAGAAAGGGTGAGCAGGGTGTAAATGGTACAGAAATGCAATGGGGAAATTCATAAAAATCTGATTTTAGATATGGCATGACATTCAACAGGAAACAATTCTGTTCAGATCTGTGAGAAGAAATGCACTACCTAGGAAGGCCTTCCAATATTATGCTTCAGTCAATTATATACCTGGTAGATGGTTTATATGCAGTTTTAAAAACAAGTCCCAGAAATAAGCCACCTTTTATGTAATTTCCAGGCCCAATCACCAAGAAATGCAAGTTAAAAAGAAATTTCTTTAATCTTAAAAAAAGATGTTCCATAAATTTTAACAATTATATATGAATACAACCTGAATGAATCAAGTTATCACGGAGGCATCCAAAGTGCCATATTTAAAAAGAAAAAAGTAGTATATCAACTACACTTGAATAAAATAAATTTTTAAAAAAGAAAAAGAAAAAAAAGAAAAAGTAAACATCTCAAAATAATTAAATGCAAGTCTAGGTAATAACCTCCCCAAATAATTGCAATTTGAAAACATCTCAAAAACATGAAAAAGAAGTTTAGAAAGTACCACTAAAAATCATGAAAAAGTTTATCTATGAAACAAATATGAGGCGCTCAGGCTGTGTTGCCTTTTGACCTACTGACCAGCTTGAAGATCATCCATCTATAGTACTTTCAGGTGCTTTTCAGGAACAAAGGTTTTTATTGTCACCCTCCCTTTCTCATTGTTTGTTCTCAGTGGAGTGCCCCAATCTGGAGCACATCAAATGCCCTCATTCCAAGAGACCCAGGCTGTTAATGTTTCTTACATGTTTAGGGAGCCAGTATTTTCAAACAAACTGCTGTTTGCACGTCTACCCAACAGACTATCCACTGAAGTAACCAACGACCTATATATTAGCCAACAGGTATTAAATGGAATAGGATACTCACAATGCTGATGTAACCAATTTTTTTTCTCTTACAAAAAGAACACCCTTTGAAAACGGTTGCACAAAAGACTATCTCCTATTATCTTGCTGGCATTAGGTCTGCAATGTGATGTTCAGTCCAATAAACAGGAACTGAATATTTAATACATGCAGTTTTTCTGCTAGGCAAGTGAGGGTGATGAAGGTATCACAGAGGATTTGAAAATTAACTGTGAAACTTTAATACAATGGCTGAAAGTTAACAAGGGCTATGATAGAGAGATGAGATAAAAGAAGGGGGAGGGGCAGATCATAACTGTGACTGGGGTCTTGGAAAGGCCTCCTACAGGAAATGTGATCTGAGCAACGCCTTAGAGGTAAGAGGCAGAGATAGTTGGGATGGGAGACAAAGCCTTTCAAACTATGAGCAAAGGATGGGGGAAGGACAACGAAGGGAGTTCTCAGGGAACATCACAGCTCTGGTGGAGCTACAGTACAAAGTGCTTAGAACAGCGGATGGGAGCAAAAGACAGGCTAAGGCAGGTCATAAAAGGTACTGGTGGCAGAAACTGCTGGGTGCTTACTAGTATCTATTTTTCCCTTCTTCTTTAAAACAGAATGGCTTTTTTTTTTTTTGGAGTGGATAATGAGTCAGCAGTGGAAAATTACATTCCCTATCCTCCCTGACATATTTGGGTAGCCAAGCGACTAAATTCTGGTCAATTGTATGTAATCAGAAGTTATTGGGTGGGGCTTTTGGAACTTAAAAGCTACTTACAAAGGTGAGTCTGTCATACAGAGTGAAGTAAGTCAGAAAGAGAAAAACAAATACCATATGCTAACACATATATACGGAATCTAAAAAAAAAAAATTGGTTATGGAGAACCTAGGGGCAGGACAGGAATAAAGACGCAGATGTAGAGAATGGACTTGAGGACATGGGGAGGGGGAAGGGTAAGCTGGGACAAAGTGAGAGAGTGGCATGGACTTATATACACTACCAAATGTAAAATAGATAGCAAGTGGGAAGCAGCTGCATAGCACATGGAGATCAGCTTGGCGCTTTGTGACCACTTAGAGGGGTGGGATAGGGAGGGTGGGAGAGAGACGCAAGAGGGAGGAGATACGGGTATATATGTAAATGTATAGCTGATTCACTATGTTATAAAGCAGAAACTAACACACCATTGTAAAGCAATTATACTCCAATAAAGATGTTAAAAAAAAACAAAAGGTGGCTGACAGGTGGCTCCTCTGTCTTCTCGCCTGGAATATGGAAGTCATGGCTAAACTACAGCAGCTACTTTGTGATCATGAGGTGAATCTTGATAATGGAAAAGAGGCAAAGCTGGAAGTCATAATATTAACCCTAAAAGGCCATCCAAGTAATTTAGGACACTGGTCTTTGTGTCAGTGTTACTTGCAGCCGAACACAATTACAATACAGTTACAATTACAATTCAATACAGTTACAATTACAATTCCTAACTATCCTTGAGCACAAGGCTGAGGAATCTGAACTTAATCTGTGTTTACCATCAAGCCAACAAATGCTTTCTTTGGATACACACTTAGGACAGAAATGTTATGATTAAATATTAGTAAAGAAATACAATTTGTCGAAGTTATCTTATACCTATAATATCTTATACATTAGAAGTATCTAAAGAATTTCATTTCTACATCTAAAAATTAGATTAGAAAATACTTAGCCACCTTGAGACTAGAGGAAAATGATTCCCAACTTCTGTGTAAACAGACCCACCTTTTGACAACCCACTTCACTGTAATGTGAGTTCTCAGTGGCCAGCACACACCAACCTTCACAACCTGCTGTGAATAGCAGGTCAGAAAAGAAATAAGTGGACTATCTTTAGTAGTCTATTTTAGAATGATCTTCTCAAAACATCAAAAATAGATGAGACACTGATTTGTAGGAAAGAATGTGTCTTGTTGTCGCTATAGTTTAATCACAAAAGTCAGCATTGTTTCTCTGACCTTCACGTGGATCAGTGACAAGAAGTCTGGGCCACATTTGGTCCAGTGGCCACTAGCACCCACATATGGTTTAGCAGCTCAAGAAATAAAGTTCAGGTGAGGATCACAGGTAGTCCATTAATGACAGATTCTTTTTCCCCAAAAATCAGATGCTGGAATTAAGGTCAAATGGGCAAATCACACTCAAAATTCACTCTCTAACATTCCTGCAACACGATCTCCAAAGTGCCCTTAAAATAACCCCTAAGTCATTACTTTAACTAGAAAAAGAAACATGTCTCAACTGGCAAAGCAAACATAGCTCTTTAATGTCACATGTTCCAAGCCTCTTCTGTTTGACTGCAATCTAAGAGATTTTACTCTTAAAAATTCATCCTAACTGATGTAACTGGGGTTCTGAGAGTTGGACAATGTTTTCTGACACTGAGTTGGACAATGTTATCAAATAAGTTGGGGGAAAATTAAACTCCCACATCAGTTCTATATAATATTTTTTATGTAATCTAATCACACTTGGGAGTCAAGTGCCAACATTTGTAAAAAAAATAAAGACATGTTGAGTTGCCCAAGCAGGTGGTGGCTCTGGAAAGTGACAAGGGAAAAGCCAACTCAACCTCAGGTGTTGTTGTAACTTGAAAATGATTTTTTTTTCTTTCTTTTTTTTTTTTAAATTTATTTTTAGTTTTGGTTGCGTTGGGCTTGTGGGCTTTCTCTAGCTGTGGTGAGCAGAGGCTACTCTTCGTTACGATGCGTGGGCTTCTCATTGCGGTGGCTTCTCTTGTTGCGGAGCACGGGCTCTAGGTGAGCAGGCTTCAGTAGTTGTGGCACGTGGGCTCAGTAGTTGTGGCTCGTGGGCTCTAGAGCGCCGGCTCAGTAGTTGTGGTGCACGGGCTTAGTTGCTCCGTGGCATGTGGGATCTTCCCGGACCAGGGCTCGAGCCCGTGTCCCCTGCATTGGCAGGTGGATTCTTAACCACTGCGCCACCAGGGAAGCCCAAAAATGATTTTCTTAATGTAAATAAGATTGTCTTTCGAATCCTAAGCATCATTTGTAATTTTTGCAATCTCCATCATGTTGCTATTCAGACATGGAACACTAAAAGCAGAAAAAAGAACCTTGTCCTCCAGAGTCTGCAATTTAGAAACAGGTGACATAAAGTATGCAAGTTGGCCTTGGGAGAGAAAGAGTAGCTGAAAGAGGCATTAAACAAGTCATTGCTATATTGCTATATTAACAGGACCTGGAAGGAATGGAGGCAGAATTTTTATAGGGCTCCACTGGAAAGGTACCTCGAGCTTCCCTATATCATAGGTATAACAAATCCAGAGGGAAGAATCCTACAGATTCCAAGATCTCCAGAGGAAAAACAACCCTCCAGCCTTCCTAATATCCCGTATTCTAGTGTTGAATATCCTATTTTCAAATCTAAATTCCCTCTGTAGTAAAAACTGAAATAAAAGGGCCTCTGATTGTTACCACTATAAAACACTATCTGTTAAACGATCTCATGAATACAGAATGCAAAACCACTTTATATGACTGATTAAATTTACCCTCACAGTATCCATATAAGGCAGGAGAGAGAAAGACATTATCTTCATTTTACCAGCAGACAAGCAAAAGCACAGAAAGTTAAGTGACTTGCCGGATTTCAGTAAAAATTTCTTATCCCAGTTCCATGGAGAATCTGCTAATACTTCTGGTAGTCAGAAAAAGGCCAGAAACCTAGCTTTTTGAGTGGATTTGGAAGAGAGTGAGATTATAGTAATATTAAACAGGAAAGGATGAGAGGGATAGAGAATATCAAAGGTAATTGAAGGCATAAAGGTATTTAGGTTACATTTCTAGGAAGGAAAAGTCGCAGTTAAGAATACAATCTGTAAGTTAAGAAAATTAAAGTAACCCTGCCAGAATGTTTCAACATAAAATAATCTCTTTGCTCTACTGCATGTTTTGTGCAGAACCCAGATTTTGAATCATTAATGAAGTATAGAATTGTTATCTCTTCTGATGTATTACTACAACTATGATTTTTTTTTGTTCTCATATTTTAAGTAACATTATTTTTATTAAGAATTTAAACTAATCATAAACTACAGTCAAATATTAAGTCAACCAATTGATTAATAATTTAGAGTATGAAGTTAAAATAAATAAGGATTTCTGCTCTATATAATGTTATCTCCCAAGAGCTGTCTGGCTACCTTATTTTATTTTTGTCTTTGGGAAAATCCAATTCAAATTTCTCAAGTACCTATTTAACCTCTATTTAACTTTTAATTCCTGAAGTAGACCAAAGAAAATAAGTGCCTGCATCTGCATCTTTGAATCTCAAGCTAACTTTTATTTACCATAATTAAGCAATATCCATTTCCACTTAAGAAATCTTCTGAAAAATAGTCATTTTTGGTTTACTTGAAATTTTAACTTTTCTTTCTGTTTTCATTGTGGTAGAAGAGTGGAATTTAGATTAATGCCAAATGAGACCTTAAGAACACATCAGAAAGTGTTATTACTTATCAGGGAGTGTGAAGTAGATTCTTGTTTTTGTTTTTTTAAGTAGGGTAACAGTAGCAATGAGCAGACATAACACCCAGATCTTTGTTTCTTTTTTTATTCAAGATTTTTTTTTTTTGATGTGGACCATTTTTAAAGTCTTCTTTGAATTTGTTACAATATTGGCTCTGTTCTTTATGTTTTGGTTTTTTGGCCGCAAGGCATGTGGGATCCCAGCTCCCCAAACCAGGGATTGAGCCCAGACCCCCGCACTGGAAGGCGAAGTCTCAACCACTGGACCACTAGGGAAGTCTCCAGATCTTTGTTTTTAAATACCGTCCCACAATAAAAGGAATCAGAGCTGGGGCAGAGAGGCTGAAATATTTTGCTGTGACAAAAAGCAAGGACATATTGAAAGAATGATGGAAACAAGTGAAAAGGACACAGGAGCTACTTGGAGGTGTTCCCATTGGGCAAATTTGGGAGAATTTGAGCACCAAGAAGAATAAGAGTAGTAATTGATAACAATTGAATAATAAAAGAATCCACGGGTCCAAAGTGATTCTAAAAAAGAAGAGAACAGATCTCCTCTTTACAGAATGCCAGTGAACACACAGAAGGAACGACAGAACCTGAAAAAAACAACTTTATAACCACCATTAAATAATTTGAGTAAAAATTATCCAAAAGTTTGTTGGGGAACAGGATATTCAAGCAGTTTCAATGTATCACCCCATAAATTACTTACTAATTACAAAGAGAAGAAGGTGCCTTTCAGTGGAAAAATCTGGTAGTCAGAACCTTAATCTAGTGATCAAACTTAGCACCACCAGTAATAGAACAAACTGACATTATGTGCAATGTGAATGTTATAATATATGATCACCTAGTAATATTCTTGCAAAAAAGGTTTAACTAGTATCTAATAATGAGGAAACCTTAGACAAATTTAGATTGTGCAATATTCTACCAAGCAGTTGACCTGGACTCTTGAAAAATGTTATTGTCAAGAAGGAAAAAAAAAAGTAGATCTAGAACTCTTCTAAAACTGTTCTAAATTAAAGAAGACCATATAAAACTGATGCCTAATAAGAACCTGCAGTATAAAAAAACAAACAAAACAACTAATACTAAACTTTCATTGGGTTATTTGTATGGAAATATGTTAATATAAATGTTTCAGACATTACATGAAATTTCTAAAAATCTTGTATTTGTATGGAAATATGTATGGAAATATGTTAATATAAATGTTTCAGACAGTACATGAAATTTCTAAAAATCTTATATTTGTATTTGTATGGAAATATGTATGGAAATATGTTAATATAAATGTTTCAGATATTACAGGAAACTTCTAAAAATCTTATATGTTCTGGTATAATGTTATAAGTAATAATCCTAGTTATTACTTTAAAATGTATATCTCAGAAATAACTAATTTTCTTGTCAACTGCATTATTATGAACTTTCATCAAATCTTTAACCATGGTCATTTTTAAGTCTTCTGTCATTTACAGACAGTTCTGGGTGTACTCTGATGATTGTGCAAATATGTTCCTATAAAAGGGTTTCATCTTCAAGAAATTCATGGAAAAGACTCTGACAAGTACAGGTTTCTGGTAACTGACTGTACTGCTGAACTGAATGAATAAGCATTTTCAGAACTCTAATGAAAAACTGATGAACTCATAAAAGTGCTAACAAAAGATCAAGATGAAAAAAAAAAATTAATTACATGGGACTGAGTGAACTGATGAGGATGAGTATAATTTTTGTGACTTTCTGTCTGAATTAAAAAAAAAAAAATCCCACAAGGACTCAGAGGCAAAGAATATACAAATCAATTTTCACTGCAAAGTAAAGGAGCTGTTACAGTGGAGGATTACTGAACTGAATGTCAATATTATGACATAGTATGAGTGTGTTTCATGTTTGGTAATTGCAATCATTGTTGCTTTTGTTGTGGTCATCCATGTACAATGCTTGGTGTCAGTCTATTTATCTCTTGTAAAAATAAAATACAGTGTGTGTGTGTGGAAAAAAAAAAAAAAAGATCATTTAGATTTACATTTTAGCATCAAAATACTTATTAGATTTCAAAAAAAAAAAAGAAGACCAAAGAGGAATGTCAACTAAATGAAATATATAATCCTTGATTGGACCTGGATCAGAAAAAACCATAAAAATCATCTGGAGATAATTTGGCAAATCTAATTGTGGACTGTTTGTTACATAACATTATTGTACCTGTGGTAAATTTCTTAAGTGTGATAATGGTATGCATGCTGAAGTATGTAGGTACAAAGAGCCATTATGTCTGTAAGTTACTTTCCAATGGCACACTAATATGTGTATATGTGTGTGTGTGTATATGTGTGTGTGTATATATATATAGAGAGAGAGAGAGAGAGAGAAGAGTTAGCATACATGCAAATATGTAATATGTTAACAACTGTACATGAAGAGTATATGGCTATTTACTGTTGCTATACTTTCAATTCCTCTGTGGATTTGAAATTTTCAAACACAAAAATGGGAAAAAATTTATAAACGTGAGTAGATAATATGTATACTTTGACAAATATTTCTTAACATGTGAGCTGTTGTTCACTTAGTGCACTCTAGAGAAGAGGGTAAGGCACACATACTGGAGTTAGACTGCTGGGTCCCAGCTCTACCACTTGGGAAATGAATGACCCATGCAGATTACCCAACTTCTCTCTGATCTAAAATGAAGATCATAGGTTGAACCAGAGGAAGTTGTCAGCACTGCCATTTTTTACTTACAAAATAGTAAAGCAACACGGTGCATATAGAATTTACCCATAGGTTTATTGGGATGATTAAATGAGAAAATCCAAATAAAGTACTTAGAACAGTACCCATCTCACAGTAAGAGCTCAATAAAATGTTATCTATAATGAGAATTATACGAATGACAAAGAGGAATAGCTACAGTGTCTAAGAAACTGTATTAAGAACTGGGGGTTTCACCATGCCACTCTCCCCCTTATACTCACTGACTCCTCACTATGTTTGCTTATCATCATACTTATCATACCGGTTCAAACTCTCAGTATGGCATTCAACCCCACCTTTCATAATTTGACTCCTGCCTGTCCCACCAGCCTCCTCTCCAATCATATCCACAAACAGACCAACTGATGGCAGTTCCCAGGAAGTAACATACTCTAATACTTGCATGCTTTTACATGGAATGTCATTCTTCCCCTTGTCTGCTGGACTAACATCTAGACAGGCTTCAATACCCAGCTTAAACATTATTTGCTTTAGCCCCTCCAAGATTTGCTTTAGCTCCTCCTTCTGAGTTTGGAACCCTCCTCAGTGCTTTCCTAAACCTCTGTGCATACCTCTGCCATAAATTTTATACACATATATTTACATATACACATATATCATGCTTAATTACCACAGTTATTCTTCTTATCCTGCTCCCCCACTAGGCTTTCAGCTCTTTAAATACACAGTACCCGCTCTGAAATCTCATACAGTCTCCTGACAAAGACAGACATGACAGGTGTTCAAGGTGTTAAAAGAATATAGAAGGAAGAATTTCTCTGCAGACAGGAGGGGGTAGGAAAAATGTCAGGAAAGGCAGCAGGAAGAAATGTGAACTGAATCTTAAAGGATGAGTAGGAATTCACCATGTGGCTGGGTGAAGGGCCTAATTCAGACCAAGCAGCATAAGCAAAGCCAGAGGGGCGTGAAGCAGCAGAGGGTCTGGCAATGCGAGGGCAGTCCACTGGGATTGTGTCCACATTGCAAAAAATACTCCCTTTTTAAAATAAGGCAATCATCAGCCTGAAGACTCTCGCACTCAGAGAACCAGTATTCTATCCATAATGGCGAACAATAATGGATTATAAGCAGTAGATGACACAATCAGATTACACTTTATGTGTTTTCAAGCATGTAAATTGATTTAAGCACCTTCATCAAGAGTTAAGATCTCTAATATGTAATAAGGTCATAAGACAGGCAGACAAATTAAATATACGTATTTTCCCAGTAAACAGTCTTTCCTAAAACTACAATCTGCTTATTAAGATTACATCATGTTCACACTTTTCAGGCCTTTTATATAGAAGTGCCTGGTCCTTATACCTTCAAAGTACTCACTGAGCTAGACTAGGCACTGCAGAAGCTAAAGATGTATACGACACAGGCCCCAGCTTCCTGGAACTAACAGCCTAGCAGAACAAATGATGTAGATCCACAAGTAACCACAACGTAGGGCAGGATGAGATAGGCTCCGTGCCAGTGTTAATAACTAAATGTAGAGAAAGAAGAGGCTTCCTGCCACTAAAATCAGGAAGAAAGAAAGGAGGAGGTGGCATCTGAGCCAGGCCTGGAGGCAGGGCTGATTCTCAGTTATGTTCAGCTAAGAAAGAATACAAACTTCAAACATAAGTACAGTCATTCATTCCTAACAGTGATTTACTTTTAGTTGAATATTTGCTTTTAGGAGTGATAGTGATTGGAAACAGAAAAAGCCAACCAAAAGGGGAAAAAAGATAGAATGTTTGTAGAGTGTGATGTTTTTCAGCCTTTGATATAAGCAAATGCTGAATTACTCATTTCTTTCGGCTGGAGGCCAAAACGGTAAACTGGAAAGAAAGTTTTTCAAGAATTGAAAACTCTCAGAGAACATTTCAGCCGACAGGCAATACAGTATTTTACCTCTCCCGCATTCTTCTGATACTGTGTAACATGAATCCTCTATGGAGGTAGTTGTGAGGATCATTAATGTTGACCGAAGGTGACGGAGGGGAAGGAAGGTTTGGGTAGGACAGGGGTGGAGAGATCATCAAATCACAGCCTGTGCCCCTCTCACATCTCACCCCTGAGCTCCAGGCCCTGGAATCCAACCACGTATCACATCTCTCCACTTCAAAGTCTCGTAAGCACTTCACACATACACATCCAACACTGAAGTCTTCATCTGCACTTTCTCCCGTGTTCTCCAGCTCACCAATTCCTTGCAGCAATGCAGAGCTACTGATTTATCAACAAAGCCTGATACCCATTTTTCCTCGGAAACACTGGCGACTATTTCGAAAAATGTTAGAACTCTCTGTGAGCAAAACTCAAATTCACCTGTATGCTAGATCTGACCCACTGGCACCAGCTTATAACTTATGAAACATAAATCTGATTACGCAATTTCCCTGCTTAAAACCTGTACAATTTCCCTCTGCAACTCCGGGATAAACCCTACTCTATTTAAGATGACATCAAAGGCCTTCCATGAGTCAGCCCATTCCTACCTCTCCCACAGCATCTCTCATCAGATATCCTTCAAACACATACCCTAATGCCAAATGAAGGTTCTTACATTTCCTGGAATATGCCTCTCACTCCGGCTTCTGAAGTTTCAGTGCATTTTTCTGTCTGGCCAGGGTGCCCTTTACTTGACTTACTTATCCCTCGGGATTTAGCTAGGCCACCAGCCCATCGCTCTTGGGCGGGGATACTGCCCACTGAGACGTGCTCTCACAATATCCTATCTCAAAACACACCTCTCACCCAATATTGTCTTCATCTGTGGGCCTTCAGCATTGACAGGGAATGACATAAACGCCTGTAGCTTCATCTTACTGATGTATCTGCAGTGGCTGGCACAGGATCAGACAGGTAATCGCCCTCAGTATGTAGCTATTGAATGAATGAATCAACTGAACACTACTGAGGCTGTGAAATGTTCCTTGATCCTCTCCAGCAGGAAGTAATTCTTCCTCTAAACAGCCTCAACTCTTTATCCTTAACTCTTGCCTACTTTAGAATACTGGAAGGAATAAGAGACAACCATCTTACCAACTCAGCTCCTCCCAAGTAAGAGTCCATGTTTTACTAATCTCTGTATCTCTGCCAGCCCCTAACTTAGCTCCTTGCCTCTAGTAAACTCTCAAATGTGTGTCAAATAAATGACTAAGTAACTCTACATGTAATTCTACAATTCAATTCTCGATGCTTCCAGTTCCTTTTCCTTGAGTTAGGTAACCAAAACCCTACACTTCACTCTGACATTTGCAAATGGATGTTATTAAAGAAGTGGAAAAGGCATGGTTCAAAAGCACAGATGGTCATCCAATGACAGTTTTTATTTTAGAAATGAATAATCTGAGAAATCTTCTACTACTTCCAATGGATTTTTTCCAAATGATGGGCATGGTAAACAAAATGTATTTTAAAACATGCTATACCATGGACCCTAGTAAAACTAAAACACTTTTTCAAAGTTCATTTGTATTCTTTATATTGACCATACAATAATAATAGCAAACATTTATCAAGAACTGTTCTGCATGAGGCATTCTCCTTATGGCCAGCAACAATCTTGCCAAGTAGGTTTAAAGATTAGGAAATTGTGGCTCAGAAAATTTAAGTAAAATATCTAGTATGTCATAGTTGGTGAGTCACAGGAACAGGTCCTGAGCCCACATCTGTTGGTGACAAAGCCCACATTATACTCTTTGTTTGTTATGACCTCCTTAACCTCTGCCACAGCTCTGCTAGTTAATACTATAGCTGATAGTAAATATAAGATACATATGCTTTGGTTTTTTAAGTGTCCCTGAACAGAGAAATTTCTTAACTTTTATTTCTAGAACTATCAATTTTGTTCCCAAGTGATTTTATTAAAATCTCCCCTTAAAAACATTTTCTCTGACATGTCATAGTATCTTCCATCTATCAGTTTAAAGTACATTGTCTTCTTGGCCCCAACTCCATTAAATAGAATTTCACATATTTCACCAAAAATTTCCACAAAAGTATCACAAGGGTGATTTGTTAGGTAACACTGTTCACTTCCAAAAATATTTAAAACAAGAAACACTTTATGCACCAAAACAATAGCATGAATACTACGAGGTGCTATTATAACATCTTACATATCTTATACAATAAAAATATTTCTTACCTGATTCTTTCCATGGAGAATTAATGAATATGAGATACAATTCCCTCAGGTTAATGATAGGATGGTGTTAGTAATTTCATTTGGTGGACTTTTTTTTTATTTGCTTCTTTAAGTATTAAAAATATAAACTGTCCTTTAAGTTAGAATGGAGGTCAATTTATTAGATTCATAAAACAGGAGAAAGGAATTATAAACTGAAAGGGAAATGTTTAATGTAATAACTGAAATAAAATTATAAACAGAAGAAACACACCTCTAAGGAATATAGTTCCCCCCCCACCAAAAGCAACTCAAAAACACAACTAGTGTTAAGTTTTATTAATAACTTTGTAAAGTTATTATTTAGAAGTACTGTATGTCTTTCAAGACATAGATTAGCCAAAATTATTTCAAAAAATATGTTCATCTAACCTTTGAGCTGGCACCTTATCCTGGCTATTCTCTGCCTTAAGACGTAGAAAGCTGCAAAACAAATGTCCAAAAAAAGAAATTCCAGATCTTTTCTCTGTAAGGAGGCTGGACTTGGGTATTTATCAACTTGTTACATTCCCGGAGACTTACACATATGCAACTTTCAGTGCTTTTCTGAAACAAACAAAAAAATCTAGGACATGTTCAAAATAGTATATTTTAGTCACCATTTTGTCATTAAAAAACATTTTGTAACAAAAATATTAACCAATAATTGAAGTTGTGCTATTCTTTCATAGTTCAAATTCTAAATTAAAATATTTCAGACCTTTTGTGACACTGTACCTTCCAATCCAATTTTTCATTTTCAGAATATTAATTTTTGGTTCCAAGAGACAGTATCCTTTTATTTAAATGAGTGTTGGACAAAATATCTGAAAAAAATTAAAACTTTTGATAAATTAGTAACCAAGTCTGATAGTTTTTAAATTGATATATCTTTACTTACCTGTTTCTTACATTCTGTGTGTTCCCTTTTCTCTCCAACTTTGCAGAGGAAATATTAAGGTTTTTTTTTTTCTTTCCTTCCACAGCATTTTCTTCTTGCATGGCTGCTTTGGTTGTCAATAGCAACAATAATTAGTGTGAAAGCTCAGCCATTTCACTTGAAGATACGTAAATTACCCATTTTAATGAAAGTAAATGGAAGAAACTTGAAACACTACTAGTAATAATCAGCGTTCGACCAACCTAGAGATCCTAGAGGTAAGGGAAGAGATGATTGTATGACTTCTCTTTTGGATTAATGTCTTTCCTCTTTAAAGCATAAAATATGCTTTAAAGAGGAAAGACTTTAACTTTCCATTTGTGTATTTATTTGTGTAATTTAAAATTAGGTGAATGGAGCCTTCTTTTAGGTAATATTAGAAGAAAAAAATTCTAAGTCCAATTTGATTCAATTGAAGTAATAATTTAACTATCGATCCAGAATGATTGCTCTGTACTTTTAAAGGTACACATTACATTTGCCCATTAGAGGTTTTTTTGTGTGTTGGTTAGGTTTATAACTTTAAAAGAACTCACCATATCTTGATGTTGATACATTTCTTAAAAAAAAGTAATGAAATATATCAGGCACAATCTAAGCAAAAAGCTGAAAATAAATCAAAGTATAAGTTGCAAATTATATTCTGGATCACATATTAAAGAAAACTGTTTATGACTATGGTTATGTATGAGAAGGGAAAAATATAAAAGGATACCGTTTCTTTAATACTCTTTAAATGCCAATTTTGAAAAATCTAATTTATCAAGAAAAAATATTAAATGATTTTTAAACAAAGGTAAAACAAGCCAATGAAGAATAGCAAACGTCATTGTTTTCTAAGTAGTTATATTAGTACCAAGCATCCAACAGTTCTGTATAGTTTATTTTTGTTCATAATATCTTAAGTTGGGTCACATTTCTCTTACTTAAATCAGCCTTGACACACATAGATTTAGCAAGTTTTATGTTATCAGTATGTATAGCCATTAAGTAAGACTTTTTAGCATGAAATTTTAGCCAATGCCCCATATTCTAAAATTTGCATTTTAAAACTATACAAAACTGCATTTTAAATCAAAGCAATTTTAAACATGGAGAAGATTATTTCCAGGAAGTTTCTGGAATCTATTCTCTACTGACACAAGGAAATTTTCACAGGCAACCATCACCACAGTTTTTGTGAAAGCTGCCAAAAATAAATGCCCTACATGTATTGTTTTGTGGTATAAACCCCACTAAAAAGCACTAAAATAGGATTCATTAGTAGCACATAATATAGAAAAATCTGTCCCATTTTTTCCTGATAACCTGCTTCCCGACAGCCACTATAAAGAGCCACAGTGGTTAACACATGCAATCTCGCCAGCAAAGCCACCTGGTGAGAATTCACAACTGTAGAACTCTATCCTGTGACTTGTCCCAGACCACTGCTTCAGTTCACCTGAGGGCTCTCAGTGACACTACACTCTACTGAGGGGTCTCAGTGATTATCAGGCATGGTTAAAGATCATAAGCACCCTAATGATTGTATAAAATTGTGACTAATATAAACCAGAGAAACGGAACTATTCGGGGATGACTTTTCTTGCCTGCTAAACACAGGTTACAGATTTGGAGTCCATCCTAGGCTTTGGACAGAGTTAGGGAAAATGAGGGATAAGAAACCCAAAGGAACTGAGCCTCCTTATTAGCCAAAGGTATCTCTATCTTCTGGCATATCGTCAGACAGTCTCTTAAGCATGATACAGGCACCTCTTTCCAGGTGATAAATGCCAGGTACACAGATGAAAGGGAATGGTCCTCCCTGACACTGTACTTCTACCTTCTAACCCTAATCTCTAGCTAGAAAAAAAGTAATTCTAAGGTGTTCTCCATACCCCAACCCTAAATTTCACATATTTCTCATTGTCAAAAAAGTTAATATTAGCCTGGCAAACTCTACTCATAGACAGCTCTGCAACTCTGCATGTTTATAACATCAACATCCAGGACAAGAGATCCCATGCCCACGAATCGCATTTTGAGTAAGAATTTGGATGACCCCAACTTTCAGTCTACTGCTTTATAGGCATTAAAGCTATAGCATTCATCAGACCTCAACACAAGATTAGAGAACAGAACATTTAACAAATCTACAAATAATTTCTTCATAATTTTATATTTTCTCCCCCAATTTACCTGTTTCAAAAAAACACAATTCTGCCTTAATTAGGAAATAAACTATACAGGGGAATATCCTAATTTTTGGCCATACATAGACACCAAGATGCAATGAACCTTTTAATTCATCAGTAAAAACTCAATTGAGTTTTGATTTAAAAGCTCAATCCAACGGACAAAAGAACTTGAAACCATTATCTATATGAAACACCACGAAATATTTATGTAATCAGATGAGCTTGGGACAATTTACCCAGTAGAAACTATTGCCACAGTAAGTTATATAATATAAAATCAACTCTAAACATCCATGTACATTAAAAAAAACACTTAAGCATGAGCTGCAATTTGTGTTTTTCTATTATTTGCTATTTGTTGGCATGAAAGCATTTGGCAGATAGTTACTAAGTACCTACAAAATCTTAACATTAAAATAAAATAGGAGGTAACAAAGGCTTTAGCAAAATATTTTGGGTGGCAGGAAGCTTATGTTTGGAAAATCTATCCAAGGAGTTAGTCTGTGTGCTAAACACACACCTTTGACCATTTAGGGATTTTTCACAGAAACTGAGTTTGAAAACTCTGATCTATAAATATAAGGCTAGAGATTTTTGAAAAATAACACTGTTTTTGGCAAGGTAAGCATAAATCCAGAAATGTCTAATAGTTTCTTTTGTGTACATTAGCACAAATTTAAACTGTGATGACATAGTTCTAAAAGTTCAGAATAAGTCAGTAATATTTACAAAAGACAACCTTAACCTTGTGATCTGATGATGTTATAATAGGAAAACAATGTCAGTTTTGGAGAATTTATATCATTAATCTACAGGACCATTAAAGAGGTACTAACCAAATGAAGTGTTCAGTTTTAAAATTTATTTGATTCTAGACTATCCTCATGCAAATCACCTACAGCAAATCCTTAGTCTCAAGTTGGCTTTCCCCAGCATCTAATACCTACCAAGGCTGTCTCCAGCCTTTGGTTAATATATGGCAGAAAATGAGGGCTTCTAATTAAATATAATTAGGAGGAAAACTGTTTCTTCTACAAAATCAACTACTATATTATAAAGCTATGAAACCAATTTGATTATTCATATCTCTTTTTCCTTCTATCAGACCTAAGAATAACAAGTTGACTTAACAGTGTTTCATCAGGCTAAGTTAAAACAAAAATTCTTGAGACTATCTATGAAAGAATATGTAATAACACATGGATATCTACGCTATTTTACCATACATAATAATACTTTATCACATCTAGGCTGTAACGTACTCTTTTATGCTGGCTTTATTAGGAATTTTATTAGTATTTATATTACGACCATAATTATCTCAACTAGGCACTAGTAGTAATTACGTGATGAAATTGGAAAATTTAAAATGAAGCTTTAGTGCATTAAAATGCACTAAATGTAATTTAAAATGCACAAATATAAATTTCTTTATATTTGATATTACTTAACTGAACTCTATACCTTGTAACACACTGATGATTTTTAAGTAACTAAATATACATTTTGAAACCAATTGTCTCTGGTAGATTCCCAGGGATGCACTGTCAATCACATCAGGCCTATGCTACAGTATGTTTCTATGGTCAGCGATTGATATCACTTTGAAATTTTTTCAAATGAAATTATCTTGGCTACAGTCTATTATATTTGAGAACTGATCATTTATTTATTCCCACAAAGAAATGTAAGATCTTGGCCCTGGCAATGTAAACTCCTTGGCTCCCCTCCAGGTTGATATAGGGTGACAATTCTTGGACAGGTTAGATTCTTGCTTGGTGCTGATCTCTGGGGAAAGGCATTCAAAGTCCCTTTCTCCCAAGGAGATGGGGCACTTACTGGATTGGGGCCCTCTCCAGACACATCATGTTGAGCCTTTCTTTTTCTTTTCTTTTTTTTTTTTTTGAGAGAGAGAGATTCTCCTAGGGCATATGTACCCTACCCCAGAGTTCCAGGTTCCATTGCCAATGGAGCTTCAGGAGTGCATGAGGATTAACCTTTCCTCATACCCCAGTGAAAACAAGTTAAGTTTGTGTCTGGACGGTGACATGAGACTCTGCTTTGAGTCTATTCAGGCCCCAGTGGCTTATTTAAAGCAGCCCTCCATGAGATCCAGATGAACTAGAATAAAAACTAAGGGTCATTTGGGCTCTTTTGCACACCTGTAACAATCAGGAGCTTTGGGGAAATGAGCACTGCTCAAAGATTTTGTTGTTCCTGGGCTCACTGGCCCTTATTCCATGTAACAGCATAAGCAGGATAAATGATTCCTGGAAGCAATGTTTGTGCCTCACCTCTTACCCCAAGTTATAATTTGCGTGAAAATGAGTAAGTACATACAAAATGGTAATGACTTTCTATACTGATATTCAATGAATATAAAAATAATTAACTCATACAAAATTGATACAAAAAATTCTCCCACTGATTTCTTTGCAGAGTCTCCTAATACTGGATCCTAGGAGACACCTATCTGTATTCCATTCCCAGTGCCTCTGGGTACCAACTCCATCAACTGCTGACTGATTTTTAAAATACATGGGCTGAAAAAAAAAAAAGGAAAAAATATATGGACTAGCTTTGAATTAATATTACAGCAAACTTGACATTGTTAGAGATCCCAACTTGAAACTGTCTTTTGTCTAGCCTGGAATTGTCCACCCAAAGCCCTATACTATACAGTTCACCCATCACTGCTAGATATTCTGGGCTGAATCAAGCTGAGTCATCAGAAAGCTAAGTATGTATAACGTTTCTTAAGCTGCTTGTAAAATAGTTTTCTATGAACTGCAGTTCTAGAGTCAGGGCCTCTTCTTAGGTTGGAGGCTCTTCTATGGAACAGCTTTACAAAACCACCACTTGCTTCATGATAAAAACGTTGCTGTAGCCCCTTCCACTCCATCATTCAACCCCACTCTCTGAAGACCACATGAAAGTCTTTTTTCAGTACTATATGTGGGAAAAGCCATAATTTCCCCAAATAACTGGCTTGATTTTTCCCTAACAAACAACATGAATTATATAAGCAATGAAACTTCCCTTTTTCCTTTGGCTAGCAGAAACTAAGAGCCAAATTATGAAGCATAATTTAAATCCTATGGCTTACATATCTGCACTTATTAACTCGCCTCCCAACATCTTACCTTTTACTCTATCCTTTTTTCTTCCTCTAGCCATTGTTAATTCTATCCTCCTATTTTACTGCATTCATTCCTGGAAGCCACTTCACATCCTTTCCCAAACAAGGTAGGGCATAAAAACATAGAAATAAATCCATTCTATTCGTTTTTTAAGGTATCTTCTAAGGAATCAAAAATAGAAAATGACTGAATGGAAGGTTTCCACTCTGTAATATTATCCAAGATTTAATCGCCTTTAAGTTACATATTTTATATAAGAAAATCTATAAAAATAAAATGAGAGCTCTTCAACAATTGTACTTACATAAAAATAGGATGACTATCTGTCCCATATCTGTATGTATATAACAGTGATGATGAATGTGTAAAGATATTCACTACAGCATATTTTGTAAAAACAAAATATTGAAAACCACCTAAATGTACATAAATAGGGGATTTTTAAATTAATTAATTTAAAATTAATTATGGTACATCCATATTTAAAAGATATGATACACCCATATTTAAAAGAATGAGTCAGGTTTACATGAATTGATAAGGACTAGCCTCCAAAATGTAACATTACATGAAAAAAGAAGGTACAGACTAGTTTTACTTCGTGCCATCATTTTATGAACACGGAAAATTTTTGGAATGCCTAGAAATCTCTGCAAAGATCAACAGGGAACAGTGGTGGCCTGCTGGAGGTTGGAACTAGGTGTCAGGAAAACAGAGAAGTTAGAAAGACTTACCTTCACTGCCTTCTCTCTCTCCCAATCTGGTTCTTTTAATTTTTAACTTATGCACGCATTTCTTAATTTTAAAAAATAAGATGACTTGGGGCTTCCCTGGTGGCGCAGTGGTTGAGAATCCGCCTGCCAATGCAGGGGACACGAGTTTGAGCCCTGGTCTGGGAAGATCCCACATGCCGCGGAGCAACTGGGCCCGTGAGCCACAATTGCTAAGCCTGCGCGTCTGGAGCCTGTGCTCCGCAACAAGAGAGGCCACGATAGTGAGAGGCCCGCGCACCGTGATGAAGAGTGGCCCCCGCTCGCCGCAACTAGAGAAAGCCCTCGCACAGAAACGAAGACCCAACACAGCCATAAATAAATTAAAAAAAAAAAATTAAAAAAATAAGATGACTTAAGATATAATTGGAATAAGGATTAGAGTAACTAATGGAAATGATATGCCCCTACAGTTTTGCTTTTTTTTTTTTTTTACCCCTTTGGCCATGCCGCGTGGCTTGTGGGATCTTAGTTCCTTGACCAGGGATTGAACCTGGGTCCTTGGCAGTAAAAGTGCAGAGTCCTAACCACTGGACTACCAGGGAAGTCCCACCCCTAGAGTTTCAAAGTCACTTTTTAAAAGTATCTTGGTACAATAGTCTAATATTTCCTGAAAATACTCATGTCATAGCAGGTGTCCCAAAAAACTTTATTCAGGTATCAAAATTCTACATACTTCTCCCTAACAGGTAATGGGTCTAGTAAAAAAGCAAACACTATATACATAGCTGTAAAAATTACGGCTGAACTATAAACATAATAAAAGGTCAACGAATTAAGCAATTCCTAAAAGAATGTATGAGTCTTTCTTATAAGTAAAAAGGACCTCATATCCATAAAGAGTAGACAACTGACAGGCAGGACGCCAGGTGGGGATCCTGGCTGATGGACAACCTCACCCCATCCTCCCAACCAGTTGCCTCTAGTCCAAGATTAAACAGATGAAAAATGGGGGCAGAGGGACCTTCACTGACTTGTCAGAGGGGTTTTCTGGGAAAGAGTAGAGATTAGAGCATCCTAGAGTCAAGCAACAGATCAGATTCATGATGTGGAATTGCCAGAACCTTAAGTCAGCATTGCAATCCAGTCTTTCATTTACCTGCTTACTACCAAGGAAGAAACCATTGGCCCCCTGGTCAAAATTACAACTGTATATGTCATTTGACCACATATAAAAGTTATCTTGCAGAACAATATTTGTTTCAATGTATGTTTAAGGTTGCTTATTTTAGAATTGTGTTAGCAAAAGATTAGAATCAACATAAATGTCCACCAATAAGAAACTGGTTAACAAATTATGGTATAGCCATACAGTGGAATGCTACACAGCCATAAAAAAGTAAGCAGGCTCTTCATGTGCTGATGATAAAGAAAGTCTTTCAAGATGCATTTTTAGGATAAAGAAGGTAAAATGCTGTATATAGCATGCTATATATAAGAATATATATATATATATATATATATATATATATATATATATATATAAAAGATACATAAGAATTTACCCATAAGTACGTAAAGTATTTCTGAAAGGTATACAAAAACCTGGTAACATTTATTGCTATAAGGAGGGGTATTTGAGGCGATGAACGCATTTTCTCTTATAAAATAAATAGTTTTAAAAGACTGATGGGAAAATTGTTAAGCCTGCACAAAATCGGTGGGAAAGGGGCAAAAGGGTCTGTTATGGCGGTGGGGGAGGGGAGGAGTGATGAGGATTAGACCATTATAACCCTTCTCTCGTTCCCTTTCATCTCCCCCGTGATGAAGGCGCAGCCCCTGTGATGAATATCTTCCATTACTCACTGAAGGAAACTGCAGGGAATCACTCAGCATCTCTGGATTCGCTTTAAAAGCATGCAGTTGATTCAACTGACCGAAAATGCATATAACATGAAAACCACCATTACAATTGCTACAGAAGGGGGTGTGGGAAGCACACCTACATTTTCCAAAGCTTATCAAAAAGTTTCCCAGTAGCAAAGTGCTGTTTCTGGGCTGGAAGCGGCTCCTCAGGACCAGGTGTACGCGCACGTGCGCTTTCAGGCGGCATCTCCTCGTGGCAGGTATTGGAGGGCAGATGGAGAAGCTGAACTTGCAGCCACTGAAGGGCTTCCCTTTACTTGACCTGACCTCCCAGCCTGAGAAGTGCTAAAATTTCTAGTCCGTAAAGGTTAAGACCTGCCCAGATTAATTTATGAGGGGATCTTAGGAAATTAGTAGCTCTCAACAGTATGATATAAAGATCAGTTCTAATGGGGGCAAAGAATGAAGGAACAAGGTAATTTCTGTGAACCTTAACTCTCAAGACGACACATACTCCAAAACTACCTACGGAAAAAGGTCAAACTTCTTCAACACTGATTCTAGTTTGGAATCTGCATTCCAAGACCACTTGAAGTCACCCAAAGTACATGCTGTTCTTAACCTTTTCATGGAAAGTGGTGGTTGGATAATCTTAAACAAAAAATTGACTTCCTAAGGATTTGGAGATTCAGGTTTAGCGCTGAAAGTAGTTATAAGATTGTCCACTGCTTTGCATTTATTCCTACCTCAAAAAATAAAACATGAGGGCTTCCTTGGTGGCGCAGTGGTTGAGAATCTGCCTGCTAATGCAGGGGACACGGGTTCGAGCCCTGGTCTGGGAAGATCCCACATGCCACGGAGCAGCTGGGCCCGTGAGCCACAACTACTGAGCCTGCGCGTCTGGAGCCTGTGCCCCACAACGGGAGGGGCCGCAATAGTGAAAGGCCCGCGCACCGCGATGAAGAGCGGTCCCCACACCGCGATGAAGAGTGGCCCCCACTTGCCGCAACTAGAGAAAGCCCTCGCACGAACCGAAGACCCAACACAGCCAAAAATAAATAAATAAATAAATAAAGTAGCTATAAAAAAAAAAAAAATTTAAAAAAAATAAAAATAAAAAAAAAAAATAAAACATGAGATTTTGCATTCTCACCCCAAAATTAGAGGAGGAAGCTGATAAACTTTAAGACAGTGAAGCGTGCTCAGCTCCATTAAGCTGGCCTGGGACCTGCTGGCAATCTTCAACACGGCTCTAAGCAGCACAACCTGCCTTGAGATTCCCAATTACTCCTGGAGCGCATACGGTTGTATGGATGTAAGAAACTGCTTCATCTATAAAATGCCGATTCATGGCCAGTGGCGGTTGCCATAGTTGTTCACTACTAATGGAAAGGCACTCACTAGGAACAGTAGGGGAACACTATGTGTGGCCTTCAAAGTCACTTCCAATATTTCTTGTTTACTCTTAACTATTTTAAAGAAAGTACTCAAAATCCAAAAAATCAAAGAAGGGTGTAATCTATATACTTTTGTGACTAGGGACAGGAAATCAATGACCAACATAGGGAGCAAAAACTTAAAAATCATGTTCCTTTTAAGAGGCTGATTCCTGAACCCTGATATGAATAAGGAATGAAATATGAAATTTAAATGTTTCACTTACCAAATCAAAATTCTCTGCTTAAACTAATAACCATTTCATTTGAAATACAGAAATAAATAATTCAATGATTTGTTCATCATTCTTTCTAGTGGTCCACGATCATCAGCCATAACATACATTATCCAAGTGAAATTATACAACTCCAAAACAGTTTCAGAATGAATTACTGTTTCTCAGTCCTTAAGTTGCACTAACCTATACGTTTATCTAGCGCTGATAAAAATCCAGAATTTTCACTTTACATGGCAATTGTACAGTTGTAGCCTTTACTAACTTCAGAGAGGAGGGAGGAGAAAACAAGGTTTAGAACTAATAAAGCAAAGCAAACTCTAGGAGTAGGTTTCACTTCTCACCAAAATCTCCAAAGAAACATAACAAAACACCTGCATTTTGTCTGGTCTTAAGGAAAAATGATCCAAAACCATCTTAATTTATATAAATTCTTTCAAAAACCACAAATTGCTCAATGACAGCCAGAGAACTCAGGAACTGAATAGCTTTGTTGAAACCTAGAACTAGTTGTATTTTGAGTTTTTCTTCATACCTTAACAAAGTGCTTTCAACAGAAACACTGTTATAGCCACAGATAGAGCCAAATGTCCAAGTAAACAGAAAGACAGCCATACAGAAATGCACTATCTAGACCCTATATACCCTTTTCAATATTAAGGAAGTTCTCAGATGGGGTTTAGAGCTGCAGGGCACCTTAGAGATCCACTTGTAAAATAAGAAAACTGCAGCTGAGAAATGTTAAATAGCTAATCAGGTACAAAAGTCAGGGCTCCACTCAGCTGTCCCAAATTGTTTAGTGCGTTTAGTTAAGAACTGTTTCCACGGAATACATGGCTTTTTAAAATCAGGTATACAAACCCTGAGAAAACTTTATTACAGAGATCTCCACTTGGAGTAGAGAAATTGTTAAAATAATTAAAATGAAATGTGCCATTAACAAGATGGAAAAGTTAAGGAAGTTACTACAGAGCAAGAAACAAGTATTTTGTGATAATCTAAGTGATTAAGGTGCTGTGTGCTGTAAATATGGAAGCATCGGTGTGTTACAAACATATTAAGAAATTTTCCCTTTACAATCAAGAGCCATATCAATAGTCAATAAAGGTAAAGCCCAAGACGATTAACTGGAAAACCCAATTTTGAATTCTCAACGTGTAGAGATCTGTTTTTAAGTCAAGAACATAGAACAAAGAATCAAAGGATATTAAGAAGGTACGGGTATGATCTCTAAAAGAACAATGAAAACATAACCTGCCTATGTCTGGAATAGGTCATGCTTTCCCCAGCGGGGTGGGAATATTGGGTGGCACAGGCGGGAAGCAGAAGGACAGCTCCTGTGCCTGTTTGGGTAGCAGCTCTGGTCCTTCCTCAGTCCCAGAGGGAAGGGCGGGAAGTCTGGGCTGAACAGGGCTTTGTGGCTGGACTTGGTGAGGCAGGAGTGAGGCTGGGCAACACAAGCCCCCTGCCACGTTCGTTGTCTTCTCCCAACAAGTCCATGGAAAGGGGGGCAGCAAGTGAAAATGAAATGCAGCATGTTTTGTGTAAATACATATACTCGACTCACACGAATATTGAGTCAATATGTCTCACGTATGCTCAACCAAATGTAAGTAAACACTCACCCAAGGGTCAGTGCTCTAGGGTGTGAGGCCTGACAAGTAGTACGATGAAGGTATGGTCTCCCCCAACTTACACATCTTCTAAGGGATAAATTGGGAGCTTCTCCATGCAGGTGGGAACAGTTTCCTTTTGCTTTGCTGTGCTGATTTGAAGGAAAATTCCAAAGTAAATCATTCAGAAAAACGAGAACCAGGGCACTTTTGCTAAGGAAGGGAGAATGCTCCTCATGGGAAAAAGAACTCTGAGATTATCTAAGGGTCAGGAAGGCAAAAACATTTTTCACATTAGATTTCCCAGAAGCTGTTTGGAATTTTTATAGGTAATCCATTACCAGATGTAACTGTTAAAGAATAGCAAGGTATTTTCCTTGAATAAATATAGTGACAAAGGTTTTAATTTCACAAAATCTTCCTTTAAAAACTAATCAGGAGTTTTCCATTTGTCCCCTACAAGCCTCATTTTGCCACTGTTCTTCCTTCCCACTCTGAGGTGACCTCCTCTCCCACATTCCTCTACCTGTTTACAGCAAAACAAAGACAGGGGGATCTCTGAACTGGCAAGAGACATTTGGACCATCTGAAGTTCTGCAAAAATAAAACACAGACAAGGAAGCATCCATCTTTGAACTCATTTTTACAACTCTGCCATCTGTAATATTAATGGTAAAGATCCATCTGGCCCTTTTTAGTTTAAAGACATTTTGTTTTATTGCAACACAGAACCTTGGAACCATTTTTTTATTTCAGCAGTCTAAATGCAAAAATGCATATATTATGTCTAAAGAACAAAGAATCTGATAGCATGGGTATGTCCCATCCCAGAACACTGTGTCAGTAGCAGTAGTCCTTTACATTTCTTTAATTTCATCAAACACACATAACAGTGTTTACTCTGTGCCAGGAGTAGTTTTACGCGCTTTACAAATCATAACTTACTTAAGCTGTGTTGTGGTCCTAGGAGGTATTGTACTATTTTAGATGCATTTTAGTGATGAGGAAAATAAAGCACAGAGGGATTGAATGACCTGCTCAAGGTCACACAGCTAATAAGAGGTGGAACTAATTTAAACCCAGGCAATCTAGCTCCAGAGTCCACGTTCCCTCCATTATGCTGCCTCTCAAACTTCCACCAAATCTAAGGTAAACTGTGATTTGTGCAGGATCACCTTACGCATTTATTACCATTTCAGTAATTTACCTCATGCCATGCTGTAGCTTCCTCAGATTCAATAACAGGAAGGAAAAGATAAGTACTATCCAATACTATATTTGACCACTGTGCAGTCTTTTAGAAACAAAATGAAGGTATAGAAAATAACAGAATAGTGTCCCATATCTGCTGGGAAAGCTACTGTGCAGAAAGTGGAATGCTAGGAAATCACTTGGATGTTTAAGTTTTGTAATGCCACTGGACCTTTCAAAGGTCTTTACACTCATTCAAATTCAGAACTACCAAGTCAGTGTATATTAGAGAAAATTTAATTCCAAGGTAAAGAGACATAAAACAGCTCCTAGAGGTTCTTTCTGGGGAATTCCGCAGTTGATGAACCTCTAAGAGAGAGGGTTTTCTCCGCGGAATTCTTTTAGCACATCTGGCAGAGTGCAAATATACTCCTCCGCGTGCTTCTGCCGACTGCCCTGACACGCTGCCTTCATGGAAGGTGTACTCCACGGAGCTCAGGGCACTCTGCCAGGCAGCCTTGTCCTGGGTGGGGCTGGCGGCCTGTGCACACCCAAAGCACTGCAACATTTGCTCTGGGAGTGTCCTGGAAATGAAGGCAGTGAAGGAGGAGGAAACTGTCTCCCTTCCTGCAAAGAAACTACTTATTTTTTATGCAGGAGAGGTGTGTGCATTGGGTCAAGAGAAGAATCCTCTCTTCACCCTTTGCTTATCAACACTGGATTGCTCTTCAAGTTCCACACCTGTGGCCTCCAGCTGTGCAAATACCTCTGGCCCTGTGGCATAAGACTTTATTTCACCAGGTACCATTCTTCTTTTTTGACCATCTTCCCTTAAAAACAATGGGAATAGACTAACCAGTGGGGGCACAGAACCTTTACCTAGTTCTTTTGTTTACTGAAAACTGGAGTTACCACCATCTGCCTTTATAAAAAGCAGCAATGACCCAACTGGGCAAAAAGTCTGGCCCAGTGGCTTGCAGGGAGCAGGTAGACCAACTTCAATCCCCTTTACCTTTCCATCCCTAACCAGAGAGGTCAACCTGGGACTGTCACTCTCCCTCCTTCACAAAGGACAGGCATCACACACAGTTCTCAAAGACTGAAATAGCTGAGGGAGCGCCTAGCTTTCCAAACTGAAATTTACCTGATTCCTCATGCTGCCAGCACTTCTCTAAGGCAGGCTCCTACCTTTCCAGCTCCAGACTTAACTAGCCTTCCCTCTTCCTCTAAGCCCCTTTTCCATCAGCAGTGAACACTGGGATATATAGCACCCAACTCGGTTCCCACTATCTAACCAGACATGCCAACCTCCTGCTCCAAAGATATCCCAGAAATTTACTTGATAGTTTGTGGATTCTTTTGTTAGGGGGAGTGGGATAAAATTTTAAGATCCAGATAAAATGCTGGGAATGAATTTCTCAAAATACTGGGATGTGGCTCTGATTTCTACCATTAAAATACCCATTTGTGATCATGTAAAATTAAAAATCAGTGTTCTGATTGGGCACTTATTACAGGATGTTGATTACTCATGGAACTTAAAGGTGATGGGTTTTTTTTCCAGAGGTATTATTGGATTATACTGGGTGGTCCATTTAGAAGCCAGTCAATACAATCTCACTTCAAAAAAAAGATTTACAAATAGGCCACTTTATACAACAGCCATGGTTTAAGGAATTTATAAGTGCTATAAGGTTCAGAGTTTATTTAGTGTAAATACAGTCTAGACTCATTATCTTACCCACACCTCAGAGCCCAGAGCAAAGAAAAGAGTAAGCCTGATGGGAAAACAAGAGCTGGAGGTATGGGGGACAAAAGCTAAAAGGAGCATCCTAGGTGGCTCTCTGTGAATAACAAAACTGGCACCTTCCTACAGGTGGCTCAGGTTGGAAAGGGGCAGAATAAGAGGTCAGGGACTGCAGACTCTGTCAGAACCACACCACCAAGCCTTGCTCAGGAGTGAGCCCTCCGACGTGCAGAGCGAAGCCATGACGGACGGTGGACGGCCCGCCCTCAAAGGAAGCCGAAGTCCCAGGGGTGATACTCACGCTGACACTGTCCCCAGGACCGGCGGGCCCAGGCCCAGCAGCAGTCAATCCTCCCACCATAACGACACAGGCCAATGGATGACACTATTTGCCTGGGCCACCTACCAAACAAAAAGATTCGAATTAAATAAAGACACTTTTCGAAATTAAAAATAATTTCCTCTTTGTTATTACTTTAGAAAAAAATTTTAATCACACCCAACAATTTTCTATGGACTCCTTCATGCCTGAAGAAACAAAACAATAACACACCTTCAGGGAAATAGTTCTGCCATGATCTAATTTCAAACATCAGACAAACGCAGATACAACCACCCAAGAGTGGGGGGGTGGGGGGGGAAGGGAGGGGAAGATCCTTTCTTACAAGGAAAGAGCACCAGCTAAAACCAGGAATTCTCAAGGCTGCCACTCACAGGATGGTTTCTTAAGCTTGAAATAAAAGATTCCTCAAAGGCCCACACCTGTTCCTGAGAGGAAAGTCAGTTTTGACTGATAACACCTTAAACTGAAAAGTATTAAATAAGACATGTCAAAGCAGAAAGAAAAAATTTTTCTGCCTTATATAACAGGTACATGTGGGAAGGCGAAGGAAGGGAGGTTTCTCAAAATCAAATGAAAACAGAACTCTTTTCCAGATATGACTCTTCTTCAGAAAAAGTTCCCAGAAAAAAAAATGTACTTGAGAAAGAAGACTAAATAAAACCAAGGAGAGTTTAAAGTGTAGCTAACATCTCAAGTGTCCTTGTGGTTTGAAACTTTCCTGCATCAACGATTCGTGTTACCGTCCTCTCTAATGTAAATAAGGACTAAAGCAAGCACTCGATTTCAGGATAAGATTTACTACCGGATTCCACTTTGGCACCTTATTTGGTAAATCGGTTCGTTGTTTAGATTCACGCCTACCTCAATGACATTTTCCCCCTAGAGGATCAATATTTTAATTGTCTGTTTTAGACATCTTTTTAAGGCTGTATGGAAATCTTATGCATAATCATGTGATGTATGTCTTGTTGCAAATATGTGTGCAAGAAACGCACAACAGACCCGAATGTGGGCAAATTATTACTTTAATAAAATAAAACAGCCTCTGGCCGCTACCCACGTTTTTTTTAGTTCCCTAATCTTTTCAATTCCCCTTCCTTTCAACTCCCCCTTATGCCCCCAAGCCCAAAGGAGAAATAACCACGAACTTTCCATTTCCTCCAACCAGGTGGTAAACAAGAGGCTGCGCTTCTTCTCTTCAGCGCTCCACTGGCTTCCCTCCGTTCCTTCCAGGTACAAGAAAACCAATCAATCGTGGAATTGATTCGTTCCAAGATTGCAGGAAAAACAGGTGCGGCAGTCTTTCCGGCTGCGCGGGGGCGGGAGTGTGGGTGCCGGTCGTTGCCTGAGGGCGACTGCAGGGCGGTGTGACCCAAGTTAAAAACTCTCCTGGGTGCTCCTGCCTAATTTCTGCGCAAGCAGCAGCGAGCGGCGCTCGGGGCGAGTCTGGTCTGCAATTGCACCGAGGTGGGGAAGCCGAGCACGCCCTCCCGACACACACACACACACACACACACTCACACACTCACACACACACACACACACACACTCTCACACACTCGCGGGAGCCGATCCGGCGGCAGGGAAGAGGGCTCCGCGCGCAGCGGCGGGAGGAGCGGCTGAGTGACAGCGGAGCGGAGCAGAGCCTTGGGTTGTTGGAACCTGTCAGAGCACGCAGCAGTCAGGCTCGCCCTGAGTCTCGGGAGCTGTGCGTGCGTACAGACACACAGACACCACACAGACACACGCACGCACGCAGAGTTCCCCACCCCCGCCAAGAAAACCAAGAGGGGAGGCAAACAGGTCCCCCCCGGAAGCCCAGTCGCTTCCTCTCCCCACCCTTTGTGTGAGCGGCCCTGACAGCTCCCAGCCGGGATTTGGTCCCGACCACCTGGAAGTTTCCCCACCGCAGAGCTGTCTAAATCAAGAGCGAGAGTTTCCCAGCCAAGGGATGTCCCGCGCGTCACCTCCTCTGGGGCGGCTAACCCGCGCCCTCAGAACCCAGACGCCCGGCTCCAGCCTCCCTTCTCTCCCAGCACTCTTTACCGAGCCGCGGCGTGGGCGGCTCGCGCCGCCGCGCAGCCTCTCCCGGAGAGCCGCGGCGGGGTTCCCGGACGCGCAGGGGGCGCGCCCTCCAGGCCTCGGGCAGCCACTGGTAGAGAGGGCGGCTCGACGGCTCTCCTCCCGCCGAGGCTGCGCGGTGGCCCAACTTCTGGACCGAGAGCAGAGAGGGGGAACCCCAGGGCGGTGTGAAATTAGCGCTGCACGGAGCAGGAGAGGGCGCCCCGGGGGCCGACTCACCTCCCGTCGAACTCCGCGGCCGCCTGCAGATAGAGCGAGGACCCGAGCACCAGCGCCAGGAGGAAATCCATGGTGGGCGGCGAGTCCCGCGCGGCGAGCAGGTTGGGGGTGCTGGGCTCGCAGGAGAGGCGCGCTCGGCTCCCCCGGGGAGCTGCGGCAGCCGGGAACCCCTGCGGCCGCCGCGGCTACTGCTGCCACTCTCGGAGGAGGGCGGCGCGGCGCGCAGCCGGAGCAGGTCTGCGCGCAGCGTCCCGAGCCCCCTCCGGCTCCCTCCGCGAGAGGGGAGGTGCTGCAGGGGAAGCTGCGCCGCCTGCGGGGAGGGGCGGGGGGCGCGCGTGCGCCCGACTAGCCGCTCGCGGGGCCCCGGGTGAGGGCTGAGGGTGCTCGGCCTGGCTGCGGGAAGCTCGCGGGCGGGGGCGCCGCGGGAAGGCAGCGTCTCTTGGGGACCAGCCAAGCGGGGTGAGCGCCAGGCTGGGAGGAAAGTTGCGAGCCTGGCCTGGGCTGGGGAGAGCAGGGTGCTCGGCAGGAAAGTCAGAGCCGGGGAGGAAAGGGGCCCGGGCCGGAGGTGCGCGCTCCGCGGGTTCCTTCCGAGCAGGTGGTGATCGAAGGGGCGAGCCGCAGCTTTCACCGGAGGGCGAAGTCCAAGATGAGAGAGGTTTGTGGGACTGGAGCTGAGCAGTGTCTGCATGTAGTGAAACCGCAGCACGACTTGGACAAATTAGCAAAGGCAAACTCAGGGAGTTTGCTTCTCCCGCAGAGTTGGCAGAGGCAGATTTTTAAAAATTTTGTAACCAAGCGAAAGAAATGCTTGGCTTCTTTTTCGAGTTTTGAAGAAGAGACGTGCAGACTGTTTCCATCTCTGCCAGCTCAACAATGAGCACATTAGAAGGAGAGCGACGGCTGCCCCTTTAGGGGCACGTGTACCCCGCCCGGAGAGGGAGGGCGGTTACTACTTAGCAGTCCTGTGGTGCCCGATACTGCAGAGATCATTTAGAAAACCATTTTGAACCGTCATTGCTCTGTTATTGCAGAGTAAAATGTATTATAAAAGGACTGTGTTCAAATGAAAACACTCAGTGATTAACCTAAAATGCACGTTAAAACATCAGTCCAATCAAGTCACCTCTCTTCCCAAGCCCTACCCGGAATAACTGCCCAGGCCAGTATCTGGTCTCCCACACCTCTCCTCTAATCCATGGCCTCCGTGCCTTTCTCCCACACTCCAGGCATGCCCCTTGCCTCGGGCCGTTGACTGTTACTTCTGCCTGGACCCAGATATCGGCATGGCTCCCATTCTCACTTCAGTCTTTGCTCATATGTCACCTCTTTGTGGAGACGAACCTTGACCACCCTATTTAAAATTGCAACCTGTCCCTGCCTGTTCTAATTTGTCTTTTCTCCAAAGCACTCATCTTCTAGTTTCCTATATAATTTGCTTATTTCTTGTTTTGCATGTCTTCTTTCTGGTAGAATGCAAACTCTACAAGGGCAAGTTTCTTTGTTTAGTGCCTGGCATGTAGTAGGTGCTCATAAATGTTTACTGAATGAGTTTGTTACGTTACAAACTCCCCGCCCCATCCTTATTGTTTTTTTGAGATTTCTCCAACTTTAAATTTTTAATGGAAAGTTCTGTGGCAGAGGGACCTCATTATCTCAATCTCTTAGTGTGTATAAACACAGGAATTTTCTTCAAGAAAAGGAAAAATAATGGTTTCAAGTTAAATGACTCTTTGATTTCCAAGTTGTTTTCTGTTAGCAAAACAAGTTTCTATTTTAATCTCAGGAAATATCCATTCCATTTCAGGCTTGGGACATTATTTTAGGCAAACAGCTTGGTGTCATCCATTTCAGATCTTTCTAAAAACGTAGGAGTCAAAATATTTTTTCTGCAGAAAATCAAATTTTTGTAAGTGTAATGTAGGCCTGGTTCCAGGTTCCAGTGGCTGCTTCTTAGCCATTTTCTTTGTTTCTAGGTTCCTGGCTTGAGCAATGGATGATTAGAGAGAAAGGGGCCAACCTACAGGCTAAAAACTGGAGATAGATAGAACAAAACGAGGATGAGTGGTAGGTGAAAATAGGACAAATGTCTGGAGTAAGTGTGTAATACCCCCTCTGCCTATCTCTTCCTTTTTTTTTTCCATATATTTTCTTTGGCCTAGAAAACACTCAATTCATCTTCCTTCTTCTTCTTCTTTTTTTTTTTTTAAGTTTTATTGGAATATAGTTGATTTACCATGTTGTGTTAGTTTCAGGTGTACAGCAAAGTGAATCAGCATCTTCCTTCTTCATAGGGACACTCTCCACTTACCGTTTGGGTACAAGCTTAGCTGACGGTTACCCAAGAAGGAAGCCTTTGTGATTTTTCGCGTGCCTGGGACTCCTGTGGCATGTGCTTCTATAGCCCTATGCGTCCCCTAGAGTAACTCTTAATGTACTGTGGTGGAACTGCTTCTCTATCAAATCTAGTTTCCCTCGAGACACTAATCTAACCAATAGGAGGGCAAGGGCAGTCGTCATTGTATCCCTTGCGCCCAGCACGATGCCTGGCACAAGGCTTAAATTCAGCAAATATTAAATAGATCTCATTGGGTTGGATTAAATTCTGCCTGGTGAACTTTAGCTTCTCCCTTGAGTCAGCCATAGCTAATTATATCAGGCTTTGTTGAATCATGGAGTGAGGAGACTCTAAAGGAATTCCAAGGTCTAACTGGGTAATCTGCTGCCATTATGACCACCAGTGCCCATTCCAAAAAAGAGGTGGAGTTCCTATGGGAGTGACATTTCACTATCTCAGTCTTAAAAACAAACAAGAGGACTTCCCTGGTGGTCCAGTTTTTAAGATCCACCTTCCAATGCAGGGGACGTGGAACAATCCCTGGTCAGGGAACTAAGATCCCACATGCTGAGGGGCAACTAAGCCCACGTGCTCTAGAGCCCGCGTGCTGCAGGGAAAGATCCTGCATGCTGCAACTGAGACCCAATGCAGCCAAATAAATAAAATAAGAAAGAACCATACCAAACAGCTTTTAGCAATATCTGTACTTCTCCAGTAGGACAACGTTTCGGTTAGGTTTCATACCAGATAATGCCACCTTGCAAGGAGTAATCCCAATTTCCTTGCACACAAATAATCATCTATCACTGGCCACAATGTGATACAGATAAACGGCAAAATAGAACTCAGTGAACACAACTTCCAATACCTGGGAATCAGAAGCTCTTAATTATTTAGTCTTTTTTTTGTTTCCTCAGCAAATATTTATTGAGAGCCTACCCTGTATTGGCCATTTCTAGGTGCTAGGACTTCAGCAACAAGACAAAGTCATGCCCCAAAAGAGCTTGCATTGCACTGGAGGAGCAAGACAATATGTGCTATAAAGAGAGGGTAAAAGGTGTAAATAAAGGAAGGATAAGGTGATAGAAAGAGATGGACTGTGATTTTAGGTGGAGTGATTTGGTCACCTCTGGGAGATGACATTTGAGCAGAGTCAGGATAAAGTGAGGGTGTTGGGTAGCGGTAGTGTTCAGGCAAAGGAGAGAGAAAGTGTGTTTTCTCTACCAAGTTCTCATAGTCTGTGTCGTGCAAGCTGTTAAGCAAGCGATTGCTCCTCCTGTCCCATATGCGGCCGTGACACAGGGACAGGGTTACTGCTTCAAAAAGTCCTGTTAAGAAAAGAGAAGGATGAGGAACACACAGCTGCTCATTCGCGGCAGTTCTGACCCCAGGTGAGCAAGAATCACGGAGATGCTCTTCTCTGGCAGCAGAGGGAGGGGCAGACAATCAGGTCACCCCTGCTTCTACTACCTTGTCCATTCATCCATCCTCTAGGGCCACATCAGAAGTGACTATTGGAGCATATGCCTTCCTTGGGGACTGTACATCACTGACAGTTCTTTTTCTACTGGTACAGATTTGAAGGCCTGAGTGTTGCTTTTAAGGAGCTAAGAGAGACAGCACATTTTCAGGCCAGACTCATGGTTTCTGTGGCTTTAAGATCTCCTTAAAACCCTAATAGACTTCTGATCTAATTGCTTCCAGTCAGTTCCTTGTGCAGATAACATAACCAAAGTCTTTTCTAGTCCTAGTTCTTAAGCCTGCTTTATTTCTTTGATTCCTCGTGTCCATACCTTACTCTTTCATCTTAACGGAGGCCCCCTTGAGGCTAGCTGAAATTATAGGGTTGTTGGGGAGGGCCACACCCGTACTCTGATCCTGGCCACAGGGATCAGATATATATTTATATTAATGTTCAGGGCCTAAAAGCAGTTGTCTTTTTCAAGCCTGGGAGGCCCGAAATTTCTGGACATTCTCATTTCCTGCCATTTCTGCTTATAAAACAGCCAGTTCTTGCCTGAGCCCATCCCCTTCTTAAGATACCTTATAAAAGCAACAAGGAGCAGCAAAGATACTAACATTCTCATTTTCTATAATGATATTCCTTTTATCTGGATATATACTGTACCTTCCAAGTGAACATAGTAATAATTTTACAAAATAACATGTGTCACAAGCTTTCCAGCCTACACACAGCAGCTGTAGCTATACCACAATCAGAGCATACCACCCCTTCAAAGAACAATTCTAATACTATTTAAATTCTTTTTTTTTTTTTTTTTTTTTTGTGTGTTTTACTTCGGTTTTAATGTTTTTTTTTTTTGTTTTTGTTTTTTTTAACTTATGTTACATTGAGTATATATATTTTTTACATAATTGTAGTAATATTATATATTTGGTCTTGCATAATGATTTTTTGGCTTTTAACATTTTTTTTTTTTTAAACACAATCATTTCATTTAAAAAAAATCCATACAAAGCTAAAACCCCCCTTTAGTCATTGTTCTCCGTCCCCATTTCCTCTCCTTCTGCCTGTCCTGCGCACCTTCCCAGAGGTGCTAACATGTTGGCATGTGATCTTCAAGATCACACAGACACACACACACACACACATCCCATAAGAAAAATAGAGAATTGTTCTGTGCTGTTTTGATAGGTAGGATTATATTGTGTGTGTGTGTGTGTGTGTGTGTGTAACATCCTTATTTTTACTCACTAACAGGCCTTAGATATCTTTGCATGTTTACTACATACAGATCTACTACATTTTATATGCTATTCTCCAGTGTTTCTGTAGATAGAGTTAATTTATCCTATTGTAATCTCCTTAGGAAACCCTTCAACTAGTATTCTTTTTTTTTTTTTTTTTCCACACACACACACTGTATTTTATTTTTACAAGAGATAGATAGACTGACACCAAGCATTGTACATGGATGACCACAACAAAAGCAACAATGATTGCAATTACCAAACATGAAACACACTTATACTATGTCATAACATTGACATTCAGTCCAGTAATCCTCCACTGTAACAGCTCCTTTACTTTGCAGTGAAAATTGATTTGTATATTCTTTTCCTCTGAGTCCTTGTGGGATTTTTTTTTTTTTTAATTCAGACAGAAAGTCACAAAAATTATACTCATCCTCATCAGTTCACTCAGTCCCATGTAATTAATTTCTTTTTTTTCATCTTGATCTTTTGTTAGCACTTTTATGAGTTCATCAGTTTTTCATTAGAGTTCTGAAAATGCTTATTCATTCAGTTCAGCAGTACAGTCAGTTACCAGAAACCTGTACTTGTCAGAGTCTTTTCCATGAATTTCTTGAAGATGAAACTCTTTTATAGGAACATATTTGCAAAATCATCAGAGTACACCCAGAACTGTCTGTAAATGACAAAAGACTTAAAAATGACCATGGTTAAAGATTTGATGAAAGTTCATAATAATGCAGTTGACAAGAAAATTAGTTATTTCTGAGATATACATTTTAAAGTAATAACTAGGATTATTACTTATAACATTATACCAGAACATATAAGATTTTTAGACGTTTCCTGTAATGTCTGAAACATTTATATTAACATATTTCCATACATATTTCCATACAAATACAAATATAAGATTTTTAGAAATTTCATGTACTGTCTGAAACATTTATATTAACATATTTCCATACATATTTCCATACAAATACAAATATAAGATTTTTAGAAATTTCATGTAATGTCTGAAACATTTATATTAACATATTTCCATACAAATAACCCAATGAAAGTTTAGTATTAGTTGTTTTGTTTGTTTTTTTATACTGCAGGTTCTTATTAGGCATCAGTTTTATACACATCCGTGTATACATGTCAATCCCAATCGCCCAATTCAGCACATCACCATCCCCACCTCATCGCAGTTTTCCCCCCTTGGTGTCCATATGTCCATTCTCTACATCTGTGTCTCAACTTCTGCCCTGCAAACTGGCTCATCTGTACCATTTTTCTACGTTCCACATACATGCATTAACATACGATATTTGTTTTTCTCTTTCTGACTTACTTCACTCTGTATGACAGTCTCTAGATCCATCCACTTCTCAACAAATGACTCAATTTCGTTCCTTTTTATGGCTGAATAATATTCCATCGTATATATGTACCACAACTTCTTTATCCATTCGTCTGTTGATGGGCATTTAGGTTGCTTCCATGACCTGGCTATTGTAAATAGTGCTGCAATGAACATTCGGGTGCACGTGTCTTTTTGAATTACGGTTTTCTCTGGGTATATGCCCAGTAGTGGGATTGCTGGGTCATATGGTAATTCTATTTTTAGTTTTTTAAGGAACCTCCATATTGTTCTCCATAGTGGCTGTATCAATTTACATTCCCACCAACAGTGCAAGAGGGTTCCCTTTTCTCCACACCCTCTCCAGCATTTGTTGTTTGTAGATTTTCTGATGATGCCCATTCTAACAGGAGTGAGGTGATACCTCATTGTAGTTTTGATTTGCATTTCTCTAATAATTAGTGATGTTGAGCATCTTTTCATGTGCTTCGTGGCCGTCTGTATGTCTTCTTTGGAGAAATGTCTATTTAGGTCTTCTGCCCATTTTTGGATTGGGGTGTTTGTTTCTTTGATATTGAGCTGAATGAGCTGTTTATATATTTTGGAGATTAATCCTTTGTCCGTTGATTCATTTGCAAATATTTTCTCCCATTCTGAGGGTTGTCTTTTCGTCTTGTTTATGGTTTCCTTTGCTGTGCAAAAGCTTTGAAGTTTCATTAGGTCCCACTTGTTTATTTTTGTTTTTATTTCCATTACTCTAGGAGGTGGATCGAAAAAGATCTTGCTGTGATTTATGTCAAAGAGTGTTCTTCCTATGTTTTCCTCTAAGAGTTTTATAGTGTCCAGTCTTATATTTAGGTCTCTAATCCATTTTGAGTTTATTTTTGTGTATGGTGTTAGGGAGTATTCTAATTTCATTCTTTTACATGTGGCTGTCCAGTTTTCCCAGCACCACTTATTGAAGAGACTGTCTTTTCTCCATTGTATATCTTTGCCTCCTTTGTCATAGATTAGTTGACCATAGGTGCGTGGGTTAATCTCTGGGCTTTCTATCTTGTTCCATTGATCTATGTTTCTGTTTTTGTGCCAGTACCATATTGTCTTGATTACTGTAGCTTTGTAGTATAGTCTGAAGTCAGGGAGTCTGATTCCTCCAGCTCCATTTTTTTGCCTCAAGACTGCTTTGGCTATTCGGGGTCTTTTGTGTCTCCATACAAATTTTAAGATGATTTGTTCTAGCTCCGTAAAAAATGCCCTTGGTAATTTGATAGGGATTGCATTGAATCTGTAGATTGCTTTGGGTAGTATACTCATTTTCACAATGTTGATTCTTCCAATCCAAGAACATGGTATATCTCTCCATCTGTTGGTATCATCTTTAATTTCTTTCATCAGTGTCTTATAGTTTTCTGCATACAGGTCTTTTGTCTCCCTAGGTAGGTTTATTCCTAGGTATTTTATTCTTTTTGTTGCAATGGTAAATGGGAGTGTTTCCATAATTTCTCTTTCAGATTTTTCATCATTAGTGTATAGGAATGCAAGAGATTTCTGTGCATTAATTTTGTAACCTGCAACTTTACCATATTCATTAATTAGCTCTAGCAGTTTTCTGGTGGCAGTTTTAGGATTCTCTATGTATAGTATCATGTCATCCGCAAACAGTGACAGTTTTACTTCTTCTTTTCCAATTTGTATTCCTTTTATTTCTTTTTCTTCTCTGATTGCCGTGGCTAGGACTTCCAGAACTATGTTGAATAATAGTGGTGAGAGTGGACATCCTTGTCTCGTTCCTGATCTTAGAGGAAATGCTTTCAGTTTTTCACCATTGAGAATGATGTTTGCTGTGGGTTTGTCATATATGGCCTTTATTATGTTGAGGTAGGTTCCCTCTATGCCCACTTTCTGGAGAGTTTTTATCAGAAATGGGTGTTGAATTTTGTCAAAAGCTTTTTCTGCATCTATTGAGATGATCATATGGTTTTTATTCTTCAATTTGTTAATATGGTGTATCACATTGATTGATTTGCGTATATTGAAGAATCCTTGCATCCCTGGGATAAATCCCACTTGATCGTGGTGTATGATCCTTTTAATGTGTTGTTGGATTCTGTTTGCTAGTATTTTGTTGAGGATTTTTGCATCTATATTCATCAGTGATATTGGTCTGTAATTTTCTTTTTTTGTAGTGTCTTTGTCTGGTTTTGGTATCAGGGTGATGGTGGCCTCATAGAATGAGTTTGGGAGAGTTCCTTCCTCTGCAATTTTTTGGAAGAGTTTGAGAAGGATGGGTGTTAGCTCTTCTCTAAATGTTTGATAGAATTCACCTGTGAAGCCATCTGGTCCTGGACTTTTGTTTGTTGGAAGATTTTTAATCACAGTTTCAATTTCATTACTTGTGATTGGTCTGTTGATATTTTCTGTTTCTTCCTGGCTCAGTCTTGGAAGGTTATACCTTTCTAAGAATTTGTCCATTTCTTCCAGGTTGTCCATTTTATTGGCATAAAGTTGCTTGTAGTAGTCTCTTAGGATGTTTTGTATTTCTGCGGTGTCTGTTGTAACTTCTCCTTTTTCATTTCTGATTTTATTGATTTGAGTCCTCTCCCTCTTTTTCTTGATGAGTCTGGCTAATGGCTTATCAATTTTGTTTATCTTCTCAAAGAACCAACTTTTAGTTTTATTGATCTTTGCTATTGTTTTCTTTGTTTCTATTTCATTTATTTCTGCTCTGATCTTTATGATTTCTTTCCTTCTGCTAACTTTGGGTTTTGTTTGTTCTTCTTTCTCTAGTTTCTTTAGGTGTAAAGTTAGATTGTTTACTTGAGATTTTTCTTGTTTCTTTAGGTAGGCTTGTATAGCTATAAACTTCCCTCTTAGAACCGCTTTTGCTGCATCCCATAGGTTTTGGGTCGTCGTGTTTTCATTGTCATTTGTCTCTAGGTATTTTTTTATTTCCTGTTTGATTTCTTCAGTGATCTCTTGGTTATTTAGTAACGTATTGTTTAGCCTCCATGTGTTTGTCTTTTTTACGTTTTTTTCCCTGTAATTCATTTCTAATCTCATAGCGTTGTGGTCAGAAAAGATGCTTGATATGATTTCAATTTTCTTAAATTTACTGAGGCTTGATTTGTGACCCAAGATGTGATCTATCCTGGAGAATGTTCTGTGTGCACTTGAGAAGAACGTGTAATCTGCCGTTTTTGGATGGAATGTCCTATATATATCAATTAAATCTATCTGGTCTATTGTGTCATTTAAAGCTTCTGTTTCCTTATTTATTTTCATTTTGGATGATCTGTCCATTGGTGTAAGTGAGGTGTTAAAGTCCCCCACTATTATTGTGTTACTGTCGATTTCCTCTTTTACAGCTGTTAGCAGTTGCCTTATGTATTGAGGTGCTCCTATGTTGGGTGCATATATATTTATAATTGTTATATCTTCTTCTTGGATTGATCCCTGGATCATTATGTAGTGTCCTTCCTTGTCTCTTGTAACATTCTTTATTTTAAAGTCTATTTTATCTGATATGAGTATAGCTACTCCAGCTTTCTTTTGATTTCCATTTGCATGGAATATCTTTTTCCATCCCCTCACTTTCAGTCTGTATGTGTCCCTAGGTCTGAAGTGGGTCTCTTGTAGACAGCATATATATGGGTCTTGTTTTTGTATCCATTCAGCCAGTCTATGTCTTTTGGTTGGGGCATTTAATCCATTCACGTTTAAGGTAATTATCGATATGTATGTTCCTATGACCATTTTCTTAATTGTTTTGGGTTTGTTTTTGTAGGTCCTTTTCTTCTCTTGTGTTTCCCACTTAGAGAAGTTCCTTTAGCATTTGTTGTAGAGCTGGTTTGGTGGTGCTGAATTCTCTTAGCTTTTGCTTGTCTGTAAAGCTTTTGATTTCTCCATCAAATCTAAATGAGATCCTTGCTGGGTAGAGTAATCTTGGTTGTAGGTTCTTCCCTTTCATCACTTTAAGTATTTCATGCCACTCCCTTCTGGCTTGCAGAGTTTCTGCTGAGAAATCAGCTGTTAACCTTATGGGAGTTCCCTTGTATGTTATTTGTCGTTTTTCCCTTGCTGCTTTCAATAATTTTTCTTTGTCTTTAATTTTTGCCACTTTGATTACTATGTGTCTCAGCGTGTTTCTCCTTGGGTTTATTCTGTATGGGACTCTCTGCGCTTCCTGGACTTGGGTGGCTATTTCCTTTCCCATGTTAGGGAAGTTTTCGATTATAATCTCTTCAAATATTTTCTCTGGTCCTTTCTCTCTCTCTTCTCCTTCTGGGACCCCTATAATGCGAATGTTGTTGCGTTTAATGTTGTCCCAGAGGTCTCTTAGGCTGTCTTCATTTCTTTTTATTCTTTTTTCTTTAGTCTGTTCCGCAGCAGTGAATTCCACCATTCTGTCTTCCAGGTCACTTATCCGTTCTTCTGCCTCAGTTATTCTACTATTGATTCCTTCTAGTGTAGTTTTCATTTCAGTTATTGTATTGGTCATCTCTGTTTGTTTGTTCTTTAATTCTTCTAGGTCTTTGTTAATCATTTCTTGCATCTTCTCAATCTTTGCCTCCATTCTTATTCCGAGGTCCTGGATCATCTTCACTATCATTATTCTGAATTCTTTTTCTGGAAGGTTGCCTATCTCCACTTCATTTAGTTGTTTTTCTGGGGTTTTTTCTTGTTCCTTCATCTGGTACATAGCCCTCTGCCTTTTCATCTTCTCTGTCTTTCTGTAACTGTGGTTTTTGGTCCACAGGCTGCAGGATTGTAGTTTTTCTTGCTTCTGTTGTCTGCCCTCTGGTGGTTGAGGCTATCTAAGAGGCTTGATGGGAGGCTCTGGTGGTGGGTAGAGCTGACTGTTGCTGTGGCGGTCAGAGCTCAGTAAAACCTTAATCCACTTGACTGTTGATGGGTGGGGCTGGGTTCCCTCCCTGTTGCTGTGGCGATCAGAGCCCAGTAAAACCTTAATCCACTTGACTGTTGATGGGTGGGGCTGGGTTCCCTCCCTGTTGGTTGTTTTGCCTGAGGCAACCCAACACTGGAGCCTACCCGTGCTCTTTGGTGGGGTTAATGGCAGACTCTGGGAGGGCTCACGCCAAGGAGAACTTCCCAGGACCTCTGCTGCCAGTGTCCTTATCCCCACGGTGAAACAGAGCCACCACTCGCCTCTGCAGGAGACCCCCCAACACCAGCAGGTACGTCTGGTTCAGTCTCCCCCAGGGTCACTGCTCCTTCCCCTGGGTCCCGATGCACACATTACTTTGTGTGTGCCCTCCAAGAGTGGGGTCTCTGTTTCCCCCAGTCCTGTCACAGTCCTGCAATCAATTCCCACTAGACTTCAAAGTCTGATTCTCTAGGAATTCCTCCTCCCTTTGCCGGACCCCCAGGTTGGGAAGCCTGAGGTGGGGCTCAGAACCTTCACTCCAGTGGGTGGACTTCTGTGGTATAAGTGTTCGCCAGTCTGTGAGTCACCCACCCAGCAGTTATGGGATTTGATTTTACTCTGATTGCGCCCCTCCTACCGTCTCACTGTGGCTTCTCCTCTGTCCTTGGACGTGGGGTGTCCTCCTTGGTGAAGTCCAGGGTCTTCCTGTCAATGATTGTCCAGCAGCCAGTTGTGATTCTGGTGCTCTCGCAAGAGGGAGTGAGAGCACGTCCTTCTACTCCGCCATCTTGGTTAATCTCCCTTAAATTCTTCTAAAGTATCAAAAAAGAAATGCTTACGAATTATTCCTGAGAAGTCGTTGATATCTACACCTGAAAAAATAGCCTTTTCATATGTGCACAAACATACACACATATACAGATATGAATATCAATGCAAAAGCCCTAAATAAATGATTAGTAAGTACAATCTAGGAATATATTAAAAGAATCCATTACAGTCAAGTTGACAGAAACCTCTATGTGGGTAAACGGTTAACAAAATCCTTTCCCATTCTTCATGAGAATTTGATCTTATGTTAACTTTTTAGCATTGTTCCCCTGGCAACCTGATAAGGTGATTTGTGAACTGTGTAGCTATGTGGCTGGTAAAAATGGACCCCTGATTGGTAAACTGCATTTAGACAGGGAGAACCAAATATGCCAGATGGCAAACCATAGCTTTGGAACAACCTGAGTTCAGTGACTGCGCATGTCCCGTGCAGAGACTGGACACTAGGCCAGTAGGGTTGTCACAAAGATGGAACTGAAGATGGATCACCACTGGTTGAATCTGCAAGTGTGGGAACCGGATAAGAGAGGGCCAACCGTACTACACCGTTTTATTTAAGGAGCTTGAGCATCTGTGGATTTTGGTCTGCGTGGGGGTCCTGGAACCAATCCCCTGCGGATATGGAAGGACAACTGTACTTACTGTCAATGATTCTCATCCATCTTCAAGTAATTCTGCAAAGACAATGGAAGACTTTATTTGATAGGCCTTCAATTCTATTTTAATATCACTGGAAGAATTGAAATAGGCATGAATGGCTGACCAACACATTAGAAAGCAGTTTCAAGAATTATGAAATAAGTTATGTTTAGTCTCTTACCTTTCAGCTGTTTTAAATTTGTATCTTAATGATCTGATACAAATTTAAAAATTTTTTCTTCATGTTTTTATGTATAAAAGTAGAAAGATTCTTCTTCATTGACAATAAATTTTTAGTATCACAAAACCAAGAGTGGTACCACTAGCCAGCTTCTTTAACACATTACTCCTAATATCTTTGGCTTAACACAATTCAGTTCCTTTCATTAGTGCAAAATTTTAATGCAAGTTGGACAGCTCTCCTAAGAGATCCTTTGCAAGTGGCTATTCAGGCAGCTGGCCTCCTTCCGTCCTGTGGTTTTATCTTCCTGGAGTTCTCCTGTAGCCACGTGGCCAAGGGAGAGAGAGAGCCCAGGCAATTACACCTGGGGGGTTTGTGGCATTCCACTGGCCACTACCTAGTTACATGGCTCCAATTTAACTACAAGAGAATTTGGGAAATATATTTTTCCAGTGTGCCAAGGAGGAAAATGAAAACTTTTAATTGAATATCTAGCATTGTCTTTGCCATAGCCTCAAGAAATCAGTAAACTTAGTATTTAATTATTGCCAGAAAGAAAACTTAACACTAATTATGACATCACTGAAAAATCATTGTACTTGAAAATCATTCTCCAAAATTCACTTAGTCTATGATTTTCATCATACAGTAAGTCAATATATTTATTTGGTAATTCTTAACATATAATTCACCCAATTAAATTAGGTAAATTGTGTAAAGTACCTAGTCAAGCACATGGTACATGTAATAAGTGCTCAACAAATACTGATTGGTTTTACTGCTGGGAATTAAATGCTTCTCTAAGATTTTTCTATGTCTAAGACAGGCAACTGCAAACACTTGCCTGAACATCTTCTATGCCTAAACCAGCTCTGACAATGCTGTGTTGTGAATCTCTAATCTCAATTTAGCTTTTATCAAAGTATTTGAGGAAATTCAAAGTTGCCTAAAATACTCTTGCATCTCACTGCCACACGGGGGAAGTACTAGTTAAGCTTTTCACCTTTCATAATAAATTATCAACCTACTCTTCTGGTCTCTAAAGCATGGATCTGTTCTCAAACAACATGGAAGACCAATTCTTTAGGCAAAACTTTAGCGCTTATAAAAATCCTTCTTAAAATAAATGATATTTATGGAAGCCAACCTAGATAAGGGGATGTGCTATCTAACAATTCCTCTGGATTTCCCAAATATTAACCTTGGATCAAGTTAGTCTCTTGGAACTTAACTTAGAACCTGGAAGATTATTCTCTTACTAAGTTGGACCTACAGCTTAAATGAGTTTATTATAAGATATAGTTAAATAAGATCTTCACCTGCACTTTCTGCAAGATTGTTGTGGATGTTGTCTGATGTATCTGTTTTGATCCCATAAAGTAATTTCTTATAGAATTTCAGGCCAATAAAAATTTTGTTTCTTTGGAGAAAATTTTACGTCTTCTATTTTCTGATGAACACTTACTATATCAAGTTTCCCTTTTAAAAGTGGCTTCCAGAAAACTATGGAGACAGCAAAAAGATCAATGATTGCCAAGTGTTAATGCGGAGAAGGGGATGATGAGCAGAGCACAGAGAAATTTTAGAGCAGTGGAACAATTCTGTGTCATATGGTGATGGTGGGGATGCATGCCATTATACATTTGTCAAAACCCATAGAATGTACAATACCAAGAGTGAACCCTAGTGTACACTATGGACTTTGGGGCTTCCCTGATGGCGCAGTGGTTAAAGAATCCACCTGCCAATGCAGGGAACACGGGTTCGAGCCCTGGTCTGGGAAGATCCCACATGCTGCGGAGCAACTAAGCCTGTGCACCACAACTACTAAGCCACAACTACTGAAGCCCGCACACCTAGAGCCCGTGCAGCACAACAAAGAGTAGCCCCCGCTCGCCGCAACTAGAGAAAGCCTGCGCGCAGCAACAAAGACCCAACACAGCCAAAAATAAATAAAATAAATAATTTTATTAAAAAAAAACTATGAACTTTGGGTGATTATAATTTGTCAGTGTAGGTGCACTGATTGTAACAAATGTACCACTTTGGTGGGGGATGTTGATAATGGGGGAGGCTATGGGTGTGTGGGAGCAGGGGAGTGTCTGGGAAAACTCTGTACCTTCCATTTAATTTTGCTGTGAATCTAAAACGGCTCTAAAAAATAAATCTATTAAAATTTTTTTAAAAGAAAGGGTTTATATATCTTACCACTAATTTTCCCCAATAATTTAAATTTCATATGGCAGTTGTGTTTAATGTTATTTACTTTAAATTATGGACAATTAAAATTTTCATGTAAACTTGGAGGATAAATAAATAAATAAATAAATAAATTCATATATATTTTCTAAAGTGTCTACCAGGAAGCTCTGAGTTAAATTCTTTCTTTTCTTTTTTCTTTTTTTCAAAGCATGGCACATGTATACCCACAGGTAATCTTTTTTTTTTTAAATTTATTTATCTATTTTATTTTTATGGCTGTGTTGGGTCTTTGTTTCTCTGCGAGGGCTTTCTCTAGTTGTGGCAAGCGGGGGCCACTCTTCATCACGGTGCACGGGCCTCTCACTATCGCGGCGTCTCTTCTTGCGGAGCACAGGCTCCAGACGCGCAGGCTCAGTAATTGTGCCTCACGGGCCCAGTTGCTCTGCGGCATGTGGGATCTTCCCAGACCAGGGCTCGAACCCGTGTCCCTGCATTAGCAGGCAGATTCTCAACCACTGCACCACCAGGGAAGCCCTCTTTTCTTTTTTTTAATTAAATTAAATTAATTAATTAATTTATACAGCAGGTTCTTATTAGTTATCTATTTTATACATATTAGTGTATATATGTCAATCCCAATCTCCCAATTCATCCCACCACCACCACCCCCGCCCTCCGCTTTCCCCCCTTGGTGTCCATACGTTTGTTCTCTACATCTGTGTCTCTATTTGTGCCTTGCAAACCAGTTCATCTGTACTATTTTCTAGATTCCACATATATGTGTTAATATACTATATTTGTTTTTATCTTTCTGACTTACTTCACTCTGTATGACTGTCTCTAGGTCCATCCATGTCTCTACAAATGACCCAGTTTCATTCCTTTTTAATGGCTGAGTAATATTCCATTGTATATATGTACCACATCTTCTCGATCCATTAGTCTCTCGATGGGCATTTAGGTTGCTTCAATGACCTGGCTATTCTAAACAGTGCTGCAATGAACACTGGGGTGCATGTGTCTTTTTGAATTATGGTTTTCTCTGGGTATATGCCCAAATAGTGGGATTGCAAGGTCATATGGTATTTCCATTTTTAGTTTTTTAAGGAACCTCCATACTGTTCTCCATAGTGTCTGTATCAATTTACATTCCCCCCAACAGTGCAAGAGGGTTCCCTTTTCTACACACCCTCTCCAGCATTTGTTGTTTGTAGATTTTTCTGATGATGCCCATTCTAACCGGTGTGAGGTAATACCTCATTGTAGTTTTGATTTGCATTTCTCTAATAATTAGTGATGTTGAAGAGCTTTTCATATGCCTCTTGGCCATCTGCATGTCTTCTTTGGAGAAATGTCTATTTAGGTCTTCTGCCCATTTTCTGATTGGGTTGTTTGTTTTTTTAATATTGAGCTGCATGAGCTGTTTATATATTTTTGAGATCAATCCTTTGTCCCTTGATTCGTTTGCAAATATTTTCTCCCATTCTGAGGGTTGTCTTTTCGTCTTGTTTATGGTTTCCTTTGCTGTGCAAAAGCTTTGAAGTTTCATAAGGTCCCATTTGTTTACTTTTGTTTTTATTTCCATTACTCTAGGAGGTGGGTCAAAAAGGACCTTCCTGTGATTTATGTGAAAGAGTGTTCTTCCTATGTTTTCCTCTAAGAGTTTTATAGTGTCTGGTCTTACATTTAGGTCTTTAATCCATTTTGAGTTTATTTTTGTGTACGGTGTTAGAGAGTGTTCTAATTTCATTCTTTTACATGTAGCTGTCCAATTTTCCCAGCACCACTTATTGAAGAGACTGTCTTTTCTTGATTGTATATCCTTGCCTCCTTTGTCATAGATTAGTTGAGCATAGGTGCGTGGGTTTATCTCTGGGCTTTCTATCTTGTTCCATTGATCTATATTTCTGTTTTTGTGCCAGTACCATATTATCTTGACCATTGTAGCTTTGTAGTATAGTCTGAAGTCAGGGAGTCTAATTCCTCCAGCTCTGTTTTCTTCCCTCAAGATTTCTTTGGCTATTTGGGGTCTTTTGTGTCTCCATACAAATTTTAAGATTTTTTTGTTCTAGTTCTGTAAAACATGCCGTTGGTAATTTGATAGGGATTGCACTGAATCTGTAGATTGCTTTGGGTAGTATAGTCATTTTCACAATATTGATTCTTCCAATGCAAGAACATGGTATATCTCTCCATCTGTTCGTGTCATCTTTGATTTCTTTCATCAGTGTCTTATAGTTTTCTGAGTACAGGTCTTTTACCTCCTTAGGTAGGTTTATTCCTAGGTATTTTATTCTTTTTGTTGCAATGGTGAATGGGATTGTTTCCTTAATCTCTCTTTCTGATCTTTTGTTGTTAGTGTATAAGAATGCAAGAGATTTCTGTGTATTAATTTTGTATCCTGCAACTTTACCAAATTCACTGATTAGCTCTAGTAGTTTTCTGGTGGCATCTTTAGGATTGTCTGTGTATAGTATCATGTCATCTGCTAACAGTGACAGTTTTACTTCTTCTTTTCTAATTTGTATTCCTTTTATTTCTTTTTCTTCTTTGATTGCTGTGACTAGGACTTCCAAAACTATGCTGAATAATAGTGGTGAGAGTGGACATCTTTGTCTTGTTCTTGATCTTAGAGGAAATGCTTTCAGTTTTTCACCATTGAGAATGAGGTTTGCTGTGGGTTTGTCATATATGGCCTTTATTATGCTAAGGTAGGTTCCCTCTATGCCCACTTTCTGGACAGTTTTTATCATAAATTGGTGTTGAATTTTGTCAGAAGCTTTTTCTGCAACTGTTGAGATGATCATATGATTTCTATTCTTCAATTTGTTAATATGGTGTATCGCATTGATTGATTTGCATATATTGAAGAATCCTTGCATCTCAGGTATAAATCCCACTTGATCATGGTGTATGATCCTTTTAATGTGTTGTTGGATTCTGTTTGTTAGTATTTTTTGAGGATTTTGGCATCTATATTCATCAGCGATATTGGTATGTAATTTTCTTTTTTTAAAATATCTTTGTCTGGTTTTGGTATCAGGGTGATGGTGGCCTTGTAGAATGAGTTTGGGAGTGTTCCTTCCTCTGCAATTTTTTGGAAGAGTTTGAGAAGGATGGGTGTTAGCTGTTCTCTAAATGTTTGATAGAATTCACCTGTGAAGCCATCTGGTCCTGGACATTTGTTTGTTGGAAGATTTTTAATCACAGTTTCAATTACATTACTTGTGATTGGTCTGTTCATGTTTTCTGTTTCTTCTTCGTTCAGTCTTGGAAGGTTATACCTTTCTAAGAATTTGTCCATTTCTTCCAGGTTGTCCATTTTATTGGCATAGAGTTGCTTGTAGTAGTCTCTTAGGATGCTTTTATTTCTGCGGTGTCTGTTGTAACTTCTCCTTTTTCATTTCTAATTTTATTGATTTGAGTCCTCTCCCTCTTTTTCTTGATGAGTCTGGCTAAAGGTTTATCAATTTTGTTTATCTTCTCAAAGAACCAGCTTTTAGTTTTATTGAACTTGGCTATTGTTTTCTTTGTTTCTATTTCATTTATTTCTGCTCTGATCTTTATGATTTCTTTCCTTCTGCTAACTTTGGGTTTTGTTTGTTCTTCTTTCTCTAGTTTCTTTAGGCATAAGGTTAGATTGTTTATTTGAGATTTTTCTTGTTTCTTAAGGTAGGATTGTATTGCTACAAACTTCCTTCTTAGAACTGCTTTTGCTGCATCCCATAGGTTTGGATCGTTGTGTTTTCATTGTCATTTTTCTCTAGGTATTTTTTGATTTCCTCTTTGATTTCTTCAGATTTCTTGGCTATTTAGTAACGTATTGTTTAGCCTCCATGTGTTTGTCTTTTTTACGTTTTTTCCCCTGTAATTGATTTCTAATCTCATAGCATTGCGGTCGGAAAAGATGCTTGATATAATTTCAGTTTTCTTAAATTTACCAAGGTTTGATTTGTGACCCAACATGTGATCTATCCTGGAGAATGTTCCCTGTGCACTTGAGAAGAAAGTGTAATCTGCTATTTTTGGATGGAATGTCTTATAAATATCAATTAAATCTATCTGGTCTATTGTGTCATTTAAAGCTTCTGTTTCCTCATTACTTTTCTGTTTGGATGATCTGTCCATTGGTGTAAGTGAGGTGTTAAATTCCCCTACTATTATTGTGTTGCTGTCAATTTCCTCTTTTATAGGTGTTAGCATTTGCCTTATGTATTGAGGTGCTCCTATGTTGGGTGCATAAATATTTATAATTGGTATATCTTCTTCTTGGATTGGTCCCTTGATCATTATGTAGTGTCCTTCGTTGTCTCTTGTAACATTCTTTATTTTAAAGTCTATTTTATCTGAAATGAGTATTGCTACTCCAGCTTTCTTTTGATTTCCATTTGCATGGAATATCTTTTTCCATCCCCTCACTTTCAGTCTGTGTGTGTCCCTAGGTCTGAAGTGGGCCTCTTATAGACAGCACATATATGTGTCTTGTTTTTGTATCCATTCAGTTAGCCTGTGTCTTTTGGTTGGATCATTTAATCCATTCACATTTAAGGTAATTATTGATATGTATGTTCCTATTCCATTTCCTTAATTGTTTTGGATTTGTTTTTGTTGGTCTTTTTCTTCTTTTGTGTTTCCCACTTAGAGAAGTTCCTTTAGCATTTGTTGTAGAGCTGGTTTGGTGGTGCTGAATTCTCTTAGCTTTTGCTTGTCTGTAAATCTTTTGATTTCTCCATTGAATCTGAATGAGATACTTGCCGGGTAGTGTAATCTTGGTTGTAGGTTCTTCCCTTTCATCACTTTAAATACATCATGCTACTCCCGTCTGGGTTGTAGACTTTCTGCTGAGAAATCAGCTGTTAACCTTACGGGAGTTTCCTTGTATGTTCTTTGTCGTTTTTCCCTTGTTGCTTTTAATAATTTTTCTTTGTCTTTAATTTTTGTCAATTTGATTACTATGTTTCGGCATGCTTCTCCTTGGGTTTATCCTGTATGGGACTTGCTTTGCTTCCTGGACTTGGGTGCCTATTTCCTTTCCCATGTTAGGGAAGTTGTTGACTATAATCTCTTCAAATATTTTCTCGGGTCCTTTCTCTCTCTCTTCTCCTTCTGGGACCCCTATAATGAGAATGTTGTTGTGTTTAATGTTGTCCCAGAGGTCTCTTAGTCTGTCTTCATTTGTTTTCATTCTTTTTTCTTTATTCTGTTCCACAGCAGTGAATTCCACCATCTGTCTTCCAGGTCACTTATCCATTCTTCTGCCTCAGTTATTCTGCTATTGATTCCTTCTAGTGTATTTTCCATTTCAGTTATTGTATTGTTCATCTCTGTTTGTTTATTCTTTAATTCTTCTAGGTGTTTGTTCTTTAATTCTTCTCGGTCTTTGTTAAACATTTCTTGCATCTTCTACATCTTTGCCTCCATTCTTTTTCTGAGGTCCTGGATTATCTTCACTATAATTATTCTGAATTCTTTTTCTGGAAGGTTACCTATCTCCACTTCATTTAGTTTTTTTTTTTTCTGGGGTTTTATCTTGTTCCTTCATCTGGTACATAGTCCTCTGCCTTTTCGTTCTGTCTATCTTTCTGTGAATGTGGTTTTCGTTACACAGGCTGCAGGATTGTAGTTCTTGCTTCTGCTGTCTGCCCTCTGGTGGACAAGGCTATCTAAAGGCTTGTGCAAGCTTCCTGATGGGAGGGACTGGTGGTGGGTAGAGCTGGGTGTTGCTCTGTTGGGCAGAGCTCAGTAAAACTTTAATCCGCTTATCTGCTGATGGGTGGGGCTGAGTTCCTTCCCTGTTGGTTGTTTGGCCTGAGGCGACCCAACACTGGAGCCTACCCGGCTCTTTGGTGGGGCTAATGGTGGACTGTGGGAGGGCTCACGCCAACGAGTACTTCCCAGAACTTCTGCTGCCAGTGTCCTTGTTCCCCCGGTGAGCCACAGCCACCCCCTGCCTCTGCAGGAGACCCTCCAACACTAGCACGTAGGTCTGGTTCAGTCTTCTATGGGGTCACTGCTCCTTCCCCTGGGTCCTGGTGTGCACACTACTTTGTGTGTGTCCTCCAAGAGTGGAGTCTCTGTTTCCCCCAGTCCTGTCAAAGTCCTGCAATCAAATCCCACTAGTGTTCAGAGTCTGATTCTCTGGGAATTCCTCCTCCTGTTGCTGGATCCCCAGGTTGGGAAGCCTGATGTGAGGCTCAGAACCTTCACTCCATTGGGTGGAGTCCTGTGGTATAAGTGTTCTCCAGTTTGTGAGTCACCCACCCAGAAGTTATGGGATTTGATTTTATTGTGATTCTGCCCCTCCTACCATCTCATTGCAGCTTCTCCTTTGTCTTTGGCTGTAGGGTATGCTTTTTGGTGAGTTCTAGCATCATCCTGTCGATGATTGTTCAGCAGTTAGTTGTTATTCCAATGGTCTCGCAAGAGGGAACAAGCACACTTCCTTCTACTCAGCCATCTTAAACCAATCTCTCTGAGTTAAACTCTGCCACAAGAGGTATTTAAATTTTTTTGTTTCTGTTTTTTTTTTTAATTTTTTTAAAAAATTAATTTATTTATTTATGGCTGTGTTAGGTCTTCATTTCTGTGCGAGGGCTTTCTCTACTTGTGGCAAGCGGGGGCCACTCTTCATCGTGGTGCACGGACCTCTCACTATCGTGGCCTCTCTTGTTGCGGAGCACAGGCTCCAGACATGCAGGCTCAGCAATTGCAGCTCATGGGCCCAGCTGCTCCGTGGCATGTGGGATCTTCCCAGACCAGGGCTCGAACCCGTGTGCCCTGCATTGGCAGGCAGACTCTCAACCACTGCGCCACCAGGGAAGCCCGGTATTTAAATTCTTGAGGTGGATTAGCATGTGTGCTCTTTTTTTTTCTTTCACTAGTCCCGATTTTCTCTTTCTGTTTTATTACCTAACATGTTGTGATATAATAAGAAATATATATTTGGTCTTTGTTCTGGCTTCTGGCACAGAGATCCTAAAACCTTTGTAATTACCTGAATGATAAGGGTGAGAGGAATGTCTTTTCCTATTCATAATAAGCCCCTTTTGACCATTCTTGTTTTTCAGTTAATGAGGTGACTCTCCCTGGGACCCTAGGTAGCCTTAGGATGGGGGCTGGTTGCCAGAGGAACCAACCGTGCAATTAGATGGTTGGAACTTTCAGCCCCACACCAAGACCTCTGAGGAGGGGAGAAGGGCCAGAGACTGAGTTAATCACCAATGGCCAAAGATTTAATCAGCCATGCCTACGTAAGGAAGCCTCCACTGAAGTCTTAAAGGACTTGGTTCAGAATGATTCCAGGTTGTTGAACGCATCCACATACCAGGAGGTGGTGGTCTGGAGAGGGCATGAAGCTCCTCACCTGTTCACACATTTGTTGCCTTGTGTATCTCCAGTTGGCTGTTCCTGAGTTGTATCCCTTATAGTAAACTGGCAATAGTAAGTAAAGTATTTTTTTGAGTTCTGTGAGCCATTCTAGCAAAGTATTGAACTCAAGGAGAGGGTCATGGGAACCTCTGGTTTATAGCCTGTTAGTCAGAAATACCAGTGACAACGTGGGACTTGTGACTGGTGTCTGAAGTGGGGGCAGTCTTACGGGACTGAGCCCTTAACTTGTGGAGTTTGTGCTAAATCTGGATAGTTAGTGTCATAACGAATTAAATTGTAGGACACCCAGATGGTGTCACAGAGAACTGGAGAACTGCTTGGCATGGAAAACCCACACATTTGGTGTCAGAAGTGTTGTGAGTAGGAAGAAACAGAGTTTTCTTTTATTACCCTTATTTTATATTGCCGTATCTTTAGGCTTTTCTCCAAGTCCATTTTGGAAAGAAGCAGGACCAAAATAAATTCAATAAATAAAAAGATAAAAACATAGTCTCCCAACTATTAAGATTTAGGCTTGATCTAAAAGCTGTAGCTTAGTTGCTTCTTAGTTTGTTGTTTTAGGATTTCCCATCAAAGCTTTTTTTTCCTGCTTCTAACATTGAGTTGTTCCCAGAAATTCTTTAAATTTTGAATTGTACTATCTTACCTGTATGTATATAGTTCACATTCTTTATAACAGTTTACTTTTGCTCCTTCTGTTCAAACAGTAAAATCTGTCTCCCATAGCATAGATTGCCTTTTCCTAAATGAAGCTGCAAAATACAATTCCAAGACCTCTCAGCTCTTTGTTGGAAAGTTTCTTATATATAACCTAAATCAGTGAAGACCATTTTTTCAAAATTAATTAATTAATTTTTGGCTGCGTTGGGTCTTCATTGCTATGTGTGGGCTTTCTCTAGTTGCGACGAGTGGGGGGTACTCTTTGTTGTGGTGCGCAGGCTTCTCATTGCGGTGGCTTCTCTTGTTGCGGAGCACAGGCTCTAGGCACATGGGCTTCAGTAGTTGTGGTGCGCGGGCTCAGTAGTTGTGGCTCACAAGCTCTAGAGTGCAGGCTCAGTAGTTGTGGTGCACGGGCTTAGTTGCTCCACGGCATGTGGGATCTTCCCAGACCAGGGCTCGAACCTGGGTCCCCTGCATTGGCAGGCAGATTCTTAACCACTGCGCCATCAGGGAAGTCCCAGTGAAGACCATTTTTACTTGCTCTGTCCCAGCTGGAGAAAACAAAACACAATACAGCTCAAGCTATATGGTCTATTGAATGAGCAAAGCCCTACTCCCCAGTGCAAATAACATGAAATATAAAATTTGTTAAAATTGAACAGTTGAAGAATATTGGTTGATGAATGTTTTTAATTACAGAGTGTCTTCAACTCTGATAACTGTGCATATTAACTACAGTTAATTTGCAAAATAATCCATCAAAGAAATCAAATCACTCTAGCAGTATTGTCTCATTTTTCTAAATGCATATCTAGAAATACTATGACTTGGAAGAACTTAAGAGAAAAATTAATGCAGGATAGCAATTAACGGTCATTCAGACTTCAAAATTAATCTTACTCTGATAAATACCAGTTGAGCTCTAAATGAACCTCTCTGAACCTCAATTTCCTCTTCTGTTATATAGGAATACTAATATATTGTGTATACATAATTTCTTGTATATTATGATGTTTTGACATCATAAGAAACCATTCTAGCTACAGAGAGACTGCCCCTCCCTGGGCTAGCTGATTCTTAGAGATGGCAAAAGGCCCAGCCTGGAGCATGACTTTGTTATGCAAGCTAACCTATCCCGAGCCCTATCTCTTCTATCTGGCATGTACAGAGGCAATATTCCTCTGCCTTAATCATCCCAGGGCCAGGTGCCAGGCAACTGGTGACCACCCTTATAGGCCAGAGCCAAATGAAATGATTCAAACTCACCAATCCTAAACTGTTTACCCTGCCCTGCTTTGCATTTCCCATGGAAACCTCAATGAAGTAGCTTAAGCGCTTCCCCACCCCCCCATCCTGTCTTCTGCCTTCTGACCACCCTGTTTTTTTCCATGTGGCCCTGGTTGGTGTGCCTCCTGCCTCTAGGACCTGTGAGTATAATAAACTTTGTTTCTTCCTAAGCTTCTCCTCTGACTCCTCTTGTGGCCTCACCTGACTGACCATCTCATTAAAGAATATAAAACAACCAACATGTGTCTTGCAGACTTACTGTGAAAATATAATGAGTTAAAATATAATGCCATCATTACAGCGCCTAGTATGTGGAAAACCTTCAATGAATGGTAGCTGTTAGGAAAAGTAAGCCTAATTAGGAGGTGTAACTCCAACGTTATGATCTGGGTCACTGTCCAATGCTCATGCTTTATCTAAATATAAAGCCATGGAGTGTCTGCCCCTCTATCTCTTGACGTAGCATCTGGGATGGAAAGGAATGCTGACCATTTCTGCATTATTATGAGCACATCATTTTTTTTTTTTTTGCTACAGGGATTTCCTATCTCTTACTGTAATAGAGGCTAGAAGCGGAAGACCTCCTGTCTTTCAACAACAGGTATGAATTCTGCCAACAGACTAGCCAACTGAAGCTTCCAGAGAGGGAAGGATTCACCTGGACTAGAGACATAAAGAGTTTATTATTTTAATGAAATAAAGATGAAAGTGACACATACCAACTCAAAAGAATGAAAAGAAAGCACCGCCTGGATTTGATATCCAGGTTCAGTTTCTAGGAGCAGCGCCAAATGCTCCCTGCCTGGCGGGAGATGTCCTCTCAGCTCATGTCAACCCTTGGTGAAATCAGCTCAAATTTCTTTATAGTCTAGAAGAGAGATTTATTTTTTTCAATAAATAATTCAACAGGTATCTATTGCATAACTCTCGTGTGTGTTGTACTGCGATACATCTAAGTCGTATCCAACCTTTCAGTCTGGGATTGAAGACAGCTTCATCCCTTACAGTCATTTAATTTGGTTTTGTTTTCTCAAACTACCCCTCCCCCCCCCCCCCCGCCCCCGCCGCCCCAAACCTGTAAAACAGATTATTGTGACCATGCTGTTGCCTTTTGTATGGTAATGAATCAATCTTTTTTACTCATCAAAAGTAACCTTAGGATGGGCTAGGAGAAAGGAGATTAAAACTTCATGGGTCAGATGTAAGCTATTATATATAGAATGGATAAACAACAAGGTCCTACTGTATAGCACAGAGAACTGTATTCAATATCCTACGGTAAACCATAGTGGAAGAGAATATTTAAAAAAGAATGTATATATATGTATAACTGAATCACTTTGCTGTACAGCAGCAATTAAAACATTGTAAATCAATTACACTTCAAATAAATAAATAAGTAAATAAATAAAATTTTTAAGATGTCCAAAACAAAAACAAAAACAAAAAAACTAACAGGTCAGGAACAAAGGCTCCCAAGGAATTTAGTAACATCCTGGAAACTAAAGGGGTCACACAAGATTCCTCAAGGTATAGATAATGTGATTTATAACCTGAAGGAATATGTTGGCCTTACCATCTGTGGTAAAGATTTGGATCTCCTTAGAGATGCTTCCATCTTTTCCCATTGACCTACCTATGTCTTTAAAATTCATTTTCTCCACTAAAGGTTTATTTGGCAAGCTGTTTGGAACTTTATCACTTTATTAATATTATTTTTTTAGAAATCTGCATGCTGCTTGAAATATGAAGAGTAAGATCATCAGATTTTCAACAAAAGCATAGTCAAGAGTTCTGCTTCTAGCAATGGTGAACTAGAATGTTTTGAACCGGGGCGTCCCTGGTGGCGCAGTGGTTGAGAGTCTGCCTGCCAATGCAGGGGACACGGGTTCGAGCCCTGGTCTGGGAAGATCCCACATGCCGCGGAGCGACTGGGCCCGTGAGCCACAATTGCTGAGCCTGCACGTCTGGAGCCTGTGCTCCGCAACAAGAGAGGCCGCGATAGTGAGAGGCCCGCGCACCGCGATGAAGAGTGGCCCCACTTGCCGCAGCTAGAGAAGGCCCTCGCACAGAAGCGAAGACCCAACGCAGCCATAAATAAATAAATAAAATAAAATGTGCAAGTCAACCTTTAAAAAAAAAAAAAAAAAAAAAAAAAAGAATGTTTTGAACCAACCCTCTCTTCAAGAATTAGAAAAGCTACCTAGGTGGTAAGGAACTGGGTTAGTGGGGTCTGGACATGGGAACAGAGGGAACCCCAAAAAAATGAGCCTGAAATTCCCCGCTTCGCTTCTTCAGGCAAATGTCAATTCTAAAAGTGGGAGCTGAGAGGTAGGATCCCGAGCAGAGCTCTCAGCAGATGTATGGTTGGGGGAAGAAAAATTAGAATTCAGAGCTTGCCGAGGAGGATGGGACCTGGGAAACCCCCCAGATGTTCTTTTGGAGTCTCAAAGGGGTATACCCGAGGAATAAAAGTATGCTGGCTACAGAGTAGCCTCACAAAGGTCAGAGCCTAATTGATTAGGTGATCTCTATCTGCTACCGCTCTAGCCCAGCTGCTCGCCAGAGGCCAAACAAACCCTCTCTGGAGGAAGACAACATCACCTGTGGTCACAAATCCTCTCTGAATGTTTTATATCAAAGTCTGGCTATCAATTCAAAAGTATCAAGCACATAAAAAGATGAGACTGAAAGAGAAACAGAGGATGATAGAAACAGGCTTGTAGGGAGTATGGACATTGGAGTTATTCAATAGAATTTTTGAATATTAGGATAATATGTTTAAGAAATTAAAAGGCTGGATTGAGAAATTTGGCAGAGAATGGGAAATGAAAATAAAAGTTAAAAAAAGGCAATTCTAGAATTGAAAACACAATAACTGATACTAAGAATTTGATGAATAGGTTTAAATAACAGATTAGATACAGTTGAAAAAGAATCAGATGAGTCAGAAGACAACATCTAGATTGAATCATGGAGAGACAAACGGATAGAAAATATACAAAAGAGTGTGAGCGACATCTGGGACAAGTGAAAAAGTCTAATACATATGTAATCGTAATCCTAGAAGGAGAGAGACATCAGGACAAAGAGAATGGGGCAGAATAAACGTATGTAGAGATAATGGCTGAGAATTTTCCGAAATTTTTGGAAAAATATCAAGCCAGATTTAAAAAGCGTCACGAATCCCAAGCAGGATGTATACAAAGGAAACCACACCTAGATGATGCTGGTAAGATCAAAGACAAAATCTTAAAGCAGGTAAAAGAAAAAAAAGACATAAAAAATTCATTGGCCATTCCTACTTCCTTTCTTAGGGTGGGGCTAAGAGGAGAGCTTTGTGTGGCAGGCCTGTACAGACCACAGGTGGTCAAGTGAACTTAGCTTTGCTTTACTCTGTGTTTCTGTCCATTGTCAGTTACTTTGGGGAAGCTGAGGCAGCATTCCTCATTTTCAAAATCCTTATTGTGTTTTCTTACGACAATGGATATTCACTTGGTACTTAAATCCTGCTCTGCACCATATATATAACTAACTTTGAGCACTTGTGATGTGGTAGCCCCTATTATTATGCCCAATTTTAGGTAAGCGAACCAAGGCTTAGAGAAGTTAAGTCATTTGGCTAAGGTCAGAGGGCTAGTAAAGCCTGGGTCATATGGTAGTTCTATTTTTAGTTTTTTTAAGGAACCTCCATACTGTTCTCCATAGTGGCTGTATCAATTTACATTCCCACCAACAGTGCAAGAGTGTTCCCTTTTCTCCACACCCTCTCCAGCATTTATTGTTTGTAGATTTTTTGATGATGCCCATTCTGACCGGTGTGAGATGATATCTCATTGTAGTTTTGATTTGCATTTCTCTAATGATTAATGATGTTGAGCATTTTTTCATGTGTTTGTTGGCAATCTGTATATCTTCTTTGGAGAAATGCCTATTTAGGTCTTCTGCCCATTTTTGGATTGGGTTGTTTGAACTACTACCATATGACCCAGCAATCCCACTACTGGGCATATACCCTGAGAAAACCATAATTCAAAAAGAGGCATGTACCAAAATGTTCATTGCAGCTCTATTTACAATAGCCAGGACATGGAAGCAACCTAAGTGTCCATCAACAGATGAATGGATAAAGAAGATGTGGCACATATATACAATGGAATATTACTCAGCCATAAAAAGAAACAAAATTGAGTTATTTGTAGTGAGGTGGATGGACCTAGAGTCTGTCATACAGAGTGAAGTAAGTCAGAAAGAGAAAAACAAATACCGTATGCTAACACATATATATGGAATCTAAAAAAAAAAAAATGGCTATGAAGAACCTAGGGGCAGGACAGGAATAGACACAGATGTAGAGAATGGACTTGAGGACATGGGGATGGGGAAGGAATGGACATGGGGACGAAGTGAGAGAGTGGCATGGACATATATACACTACCAAATGTAAAATAGATAGCTAGTGGGAAGCAGCCACATAGCACAGGGAGATCAGTTCGGTGCTTTGTGACCACCTAGAGGGGTGGGATAGGGAGGGGGGAGGGAGACACAAGAGGGAGGGGATATGGGGACATATGTATATGTATAACTGATTCACTTTGTTATAAAGCAGAAACTAACACACCATTGTAAAGCAATTGTACTGTAATAAAGATGTTAAAATAAATAAATAAATAAAATCAACAGAAAAAAAAGAAGTAAAGCCTGACTTCATGGCCCTGGCTCCCCTCACTTATGTCATCCAGTAGAAAGAGTAAACTCCTGTTGGGAGATTATGACTCAAGTTTCCATTCTCTTTCATACCGCCTAGGCTTGACTTGCTCAAATAATACTAACGACAACCCTCACAACGACAGCTGACTTTCTTGAGCACATACAATACAGCAGGATTCATTTACTTCTCACATCCTTCTTGTGAGGTAGGTGCCAGTATTCTCCCATTTTACATATTAAAACACAGAGAGGCACAGAGAGGTGAAGTAACTTGCAAGGTCACACAGCTGTTCAGTGGTGGAGCTGGAGTCCAAAACCAGGCAGTCTGGCTTTAGAGCCTGTTTGTAACCATCACATTTCCTGCTCTTGCTATACTATTATTCATTAATAAGAGAAGTAGAGGGACAGAGAGTGGACTGTTTCCACCAAGACAAGGTTGGAAGCATCCTAATCGTGGCTGTTAAAAATAGCACACACCTTGGCTGTGAAAGACCGTTTCTGTAGAGATGTCCAAGTGAAGGCAAATGAGCACATAGGAAACTTCAAGCTATTCCATTTGGCTCTAAGGACTTCTTCAGAACCTATGCAGTCATGTGTATTTTCCCCACAAGGTGAATTCTTAACTCATCTCTTTACCACAATTATTTTTATCATTTTTATTTTTCATTCTCCTATTTCTGTATCTCCCCAAGTTCATTTTACTTTTACCTATCCCTTAGGTTAAAAGGTAAATGAACTGGCTTTCTATCAGAAATAGTCCTTTGCTGGGTCCCAAATAAGTTGAGCTGGACAAAAATGCTAAGGCCCTCAGAACTCATTTAGCAATGTTTAGAAGGAGAAAATCACCATGAAAAGAACAGGCCTACTGCTTGGGGAAGATGGTAAACGTTAACAGATGCCAGGAGGAGGCAAAGCCTTTCAATAGCTGCTGTTCTTCTTCAAGGAAAATGGAGCATCTTCACACTGAAAAGAGTAGGGCAAATGTAAAGCGAGTCATAATTTTACAACTCACTCTCTACAAAGGAATTAAGTTATAAAATATGATGGTCTGATTTTCTCTAAGGCCATATATATCTAATCCAATAGTGTAATTAACATTGAGTTGTAAATGTCATTATTCTCAGAGGAGTGAATCCACAACTCTTTGGTGGAAGTATTTCAAAGAAGATGCCATTATCAAATGCTCCCTTGCTGTCAATGGAGTGAAACGTGTAGAATTTCTAAAACAATAAGGCTTCACTCGGTCGTAGGGCTCATTTGGTTGCAAGGAACAGAACCTCGCTCTGGCCACTACACGTAAATGAGGATTTATTTTACAGCAGCTCCTCATGGGATTCAAGACAGGAAGGAGAGTCGAGCCCCATGGGGAATTAGACTTGGAAACTGAAAAGGCTTCAGGACTATGCAGCTGTTCTCGGGTTGCAAGTTCTCTCGCCTACAGTTTCTGTTTCTCCTGTCCAGTCTCTCCCTGCAGACTGGGTCTCTGTGTGAGCCCCTCACATGCATGGCCCTTAATAACTGTCATAGCCTCTCATTCCACAAGACCTTGAAGCTCTAATGACCACCAGCACCTGACCACCAGCCTGTGTCTCTCAGTTCAAATTCTCAAGAGAAAAATAATCAGACTTGTCTGGTTCATGGATCAGGTGTCCACCTTTTATCTAATCAAGGAGGGTTGGGTTTATTTGGTATAAACATAGGAAAGAAGGGCCCAGGGCTGGTGCTCTAGCTGGCCGAGGGAGAGAGGTGTTCTTCAAGAAGAGAGCTGGGAAGAAATCTCAAAATGTGTCTCTAATCACTACGGTCTGGACCCAGGGTTTCAGTGTCCTGGAACCCTCACAGTATCTTAAATAACTACCAAGGACAAGTTCAAATATTGGGGCAGGCTTTGGGAAAAAAGCCATTAAAATGGAAAAAGTAATATATATGTAAATTATTTTCCACCAAATGAGGTTTAAATTCATGAATTACTCTCCATCAATGAAATGAAATTCTAAAATTGAAATAAAAACTTTTAGTGACACATTTGAACATTAACTGAAGATTTTTAGGACAAATACCGATGGAGTTGTGTATCTAAGATCAACATAATGTGATACATAAGGCAGACAATATCCAACTCAGGTATATGCAATAAATATTTATCAATACATGATTTTGAAGCAAAATGCCTCTTTATTGTGCTATAGCTTGACTGAGACAATGTGAACATTTTCAGGAGAGTCAGCAGAGAGTAGAATTTTTCATTTTTTCTCTGATACCTTCACCTAACCCGGTTGAAGTTTGTTTCTAAATCAGAGAAGGGCCAGGATCAAGAATTTCCTAGAGAGACAGCTTCTGTTGCCTCCATCACCCCCAATAGGATCAAAGCCAGAGCCAAATCCTAGCCCTGCCCGGATTTGGGGGCCAGAGAGAGGGGACTTCACAGGATGTAATCAACTGGCTTGACTCAACTTCCTGGGGCCATCATTTCAGATCAGAATTTATCTCTGGCAGTGGAATAGTTTAATAGCAAAATATTCTCATTTTTTGAATATTACATTATTTTTAATTTCAATTTTTAACTAAAATGTAGGATATGCAATCTTTTAAATATTCAATGTTTATATCCACTGTTTTAAAAAATGGTTGTAAATCCTATTCAAGCAAAAAAATAATCATTTGATTATGCAGTTATATATATTCTTTAGAAAATTTTGAAACTTGGATTTTATTTTAGTTTTTCAGTTATAATTAAAGTAAAATTTTTATTTTTGCCCATTACTTTGATTTTGTATTGTTTGATGCATGTGTGATTGATCTTTTTTTCTTTTGAAATCCAGTTTCCACATCACTTTGTCACTGTATTGTTATTTTGTTTGAACCCTTTTACATTAAACTTTTGTGTATAATTGAGTGGTTGTCATTTTCAGCCAAAAGTTTTAAAAAAAGAGTTTTATATGGTTCTAACACTTGAGGATATCTTATTTTAAACCCAGCTATAGTTTTTAATGAAAGACAAACAACATTCTTCCAGAGGGGAAAGAAAATGTATCTGCAATTAATTGGGCATTGGCACTTGGCATACACTACTTATTCCTTGGCCTTTTTTTTTTTTAATTTATTTATTTAGTTTATTTACTTTTTGCTGCATTGGGTCTTTGTTGCTGTGTGCGGGCTTTTCTCTAGTTGCAGCGAGCGGGGGCTACTCTTTGTTGCAGTGCTCAGGCTTCTCATTGTGGTGGCTTCTCTCGTTGTGGAGCATGGGCTCTAGGAGCGTGGGCTTCAGTAGTTGTGGCATGCAAGCTCAGTAGTTGTGGCCCACGGGCTCTAGAGCACAGGCTCAATAGTTGTGGTGCACAGGCTTAGTTGCTCCGTGGCATATGGCATCTTCCCGGACCAGGGCTCAAACCCGTGTCCCCTGCATTGGCAGGTGGATTCTTAACCACTGCGCCGCCAGGGAAGCCCTCTTTGGCCTTTATTTGCAGAGAGGGAAAGGAAGTTGGACAAATAAGCAGAATTTTTCAGTTACTTTTCCAGGAAAAACAACAGCGCTGGTAGGTCAGCACTATTCCTGGTTTTCAGATGAAGAACCTGAGACTTAGAGAGATTAAGTAACTTACCCAGGGTCACACGGCTAGTAAGTGACAGAGTCTGGTTGCTAATTCAGGTGTGTCTGATCCTGAAACCCATGCTCTCTCGCACCGTGTGGTCTGATGGTTCCACAAACTTGGATTCACAGCAGGTATTCCTAGGGCAGACAACATGTATGTTTGAATTAGTTACAGCCCACTTCAATTTAAAGCTCCATTTTAAGTGTCTGTGTATGTAGAAGCATGCTAGGGCGGTAGGAAAGTGATTTTCTCACTCCATCATTACAAAATTACACTCACTGTAACGTTATGACAACCCACTTTCTCCTGTAAAAGAGGAGAAAATAGCTGATAATATATTGGCTATAGAGCCTTGTTCAGTAAACTCTCATTAGGTTTGAATTATTATATCTAGAAGTAGACCCACAGACATTGCACTGTAATTACATGAAAAGAGCAACATCAAGGCTTTCTTTTCTCTTTTTTTCCCCAGTCTCAGTCGGTTCTCAGAACACACCCCATCACCTGATCTCCAGGACGCGGACTGCACAGTGGTCACGGCATTGTCCACCAGGGCTCACAGTCACGGTGGCAGAGGGCTTCCTAAACCTCCCTCATCTCTAGTTTAACCCACTGTCCCTAATCTCCCCCACCCCGGTCCCCTGGCCCTACTTCACCAGACACACTTTTGTAATCCTCTCAGGCTCCACGGCAATAAAGAAAATACTGTGGGTTCATCCAGGTGCATCTGGGACCCGGGGGGCACCTCTCACACTCCAATTTCCTTCCTCCCACCTGGCGGGGCCCGGGTCCCCCCGTGGACCAAGTGGCCTAGGGCTCTGCCTCTGGTCTGTGCAGCCAAGGCTGTTCTATTTCTGAGTGTTCTAAGATTGATGATTATTACAGTTATGGTAAAAGGAACATTGTTTTTTCTTGGGGGATTCTGGAGATTTTCTTACTGGGAAAAGGTCTCAAAGCCATTTATACTCAGCTGACTGGGTCAAAACTGAGATTAAGAAGAATGGATATGTCACAGCATCTTCTGTCAGTTAAGGTAAAGAGTCATGGATGGAACTAGTAAAAATCAGGACATTCCTTTGGCTTCCCGAACAAAATGTACCGTCTAAGTGAGCACTGAGGTGGTGTATCAGACCCAGGAGGCTGGTGCTGGGAAATGCCTTATCCACGCACTGTCCGCACAGGCGTTTTGAGCCGGAGACTTCGTTTCTTCCTCCTGATCTCCCCTCAGAGCCTCCTTTAGGTTTTCTGTTACCTTCTTCCTCTTAAGTAAAGTTCCCCCAGAGAGAGAGCCGTGCACATCTGTTTTTGTGAGATGATAAAAAGGAGCTCTAACCATGACAAAGATGCCATGTAGAAGCTACAATGGAAACAGTTTAAATAATTTTTGTCCTTCACTGATGAGAAAAAGAAATATTTTAACTTCATCAATCTAAAATTTCTTATTTGTGATTTTAAGTAGTGAGGGTATTTAAAATAATATAAATAAATAAGTAATAGATTTATGGTTATTTCATCTATATCCCTAAAAGTTTTTTTATTTTTTATTTTTTCTGGCCTTGGCCGTGCCATGCGGCTTGCGGGATCTTAGTTCCCCGACCAGGGAAGGAACCCGGGCCCTCTCGGCAGTGAAAGCACAGAGTCCTAACCACTGGATCGCCAGGGAATTCCCTATATCCCTAAAAGTTTATATGTACAAGTGGGACCAAAAAATTGGGAGAAGTACTATCTCATGGAAAAATGGGGATCCCATCATTTGTCATTAAACGATTGATTTTGTAATCTCTCCATTTGTTCAAATGTTTGTTTCTATCTCTTAGTAAAACTTAGGAAGGGAATAATATGATGACAAATAAGAAAGATTATTATGCCAGCTATATGTAAATGACCTGGAGATCTAGAAAGGGGGATACCGTAGTTATAAAAGAGCACAGGGAACTGAAAAAGAAGTGAGGTTTTCAAGAACTTTAACCAAGAAAACCTCAACAGGTCTTGATGACAGATCAGGCGTAGAGGATGGCATTATGAATAATGAAGTCAATGTGATGCCGAATTCGAGGACTGTTCCTTGGGAAGGTTCACACGAGAGGCAGTATTAAGACTGGCCTGGCTCTGATTGTCTTGATCCTGATTCTTCACCCTGTATCCATCTAATTAAATATTGCTGATGAGGATGGGGATGTTAGCTCTTGGTGATGCAGTAGTTTGTCGTTTCTCTAGGCGGTAGTATCAGAGAACCTGATACTGTTCTGTTCAATTCCTACACCCTCATTTAAGGGAGAAAGAAGAATGAGATGTGAGAGCTCTGAGGAGAAATGGGAAGGAAATAATGGATTCCCTGGCAAGCCTAGTCCCCAGAAATCCTGCACGAGTACAATCCTAACCCTTCTCCTAGGCTGATAGTTGTTAAATTGATGTTAGTGTCAATTGGGTTGTACAAAGATAAAGGTCCTTTCTTGGAGAAATTCCAGTGAGAACTTGAGCTCATGTTGCCTGATGCTTCAGCCCTTCATCCTCCTCCTGGTCAATGCATCTACCTGGTATAAATACCTCCTGACTCATATTAGCTACAGCTAGTGGAAGCAACTCTTCATTCTCACTCTGTTACTCAGAAAAAAACTGTGGGTAGGAAGTAAATCCCAGTAGACACACTAAACATCTCCCCTCCAAACACATGCTAGGGAGACTCATACTTACATTGTTTGGGAGATACACAAACACTCACAAATATTGATAGTTTGGAAAGAAGGAGAATTTGATGTTAAAATTCAAAATTAGCTAACTGCTCAAATACTCCAAGTGATTGCGTATATGTATTGGTGCAAAGAGTGCCTGGATATAAATTGTGAGCTAATGAGTTGGGGTACTATTTAAAACATTATGGCTCTCAGTTTTCTCCAAATTAATATACCAGTTATTCAGAAATGCAATTTTTAAAAAATTAAATGAGTTGTTTTGTAATTTTGAAGTATTGCCCATACATGGTAAATCAAATTAAAGCAGCAGAAAACAATATACAATCAAAAGTAAGACACTGTTTTCCCTTCCTGTACCCTCAATCTCACTCCCCAGAAGTAACTGTATCAGTCATGAATACTTTGGCTGCAAGTAACAGGAACCCCTATTAATACTGGCTTTTGTTAACTTATATGAAATTCAGAGGTAGGTGGTATCAGGGTTGATTCTGTACTTTGTGACGTAATCAAGAAGTCACCCTCTATTCACAGTGTACCAGCAGTGTCACACCTCATTGCCACAAGGAGCCTAACACAGCTCTAGGCATTTTCAAATCAAAGTTTCCTAAGCAGGAGGGAATGGACTAGAAGCAAAAAGACCTTTCTCCTCATGCACATCCTTGTTTCCTGAGGAGGGAAATCCTCCTAGAAGCCCTAAGCAGACTTCCCCTCATCTCTCATGCCCCAGACAAGAACTGACTCCTATCCCTAGACCCACCATGGGCAGAAGAGAATGAGACCCGTGACTGATTTAGGTTCATAGTAACTCCTCCCCTGGGCCGGCACATGGCTGCCTCAACAAAACCAGTGTTCTGTTGGCAAGAAAGAAGGGCGATGGCTATTGGGCAGGCAACCACCAGTGATGGCCAGAATGAAAATGATCAACTGTGTCTTAATATCTGCCCAGAAATTTTCCGTATGTATTTAAGTAAATATATTGTGAGTACTATATACTGTATCATATGTATGGATATGCCATATATATGGTCAGATATGTATATATGCACATACACATAAATATCCACACATGATACTTGCCTAAGTATCTTACATTTTTTAGATAAATGAAGTACTCTATGCATATTGCTTAGCATATAACTAGCATATAGTAAGTGCTTTATCAATGCTAATTACTATTATTCTTACTTATAGTTTTGTTATTATTATAGTCTTTAAGACAATATACACCCTTTTTAAAAAGAATGAGGCTCATTTTCTAGCAAATGCTAAATTTTACTTTGCCAGTACTTTAAAAAATTATGCCAGCACTTTTATTTTGGGCTATTGAATACTCTTGAAGATATGAGCTGCATAGCTCCTTTTATGAGAGATAAGAATTACTGTGGTCAGCAGTAAATTCCATTGAAACATAGTGAAATAATTTTGTGAATAATAGCTAGGTGACTAAATGTTTACTTTCTGATGACTATCGAAACACAAATATTTTCTAATCATGTTAATATGCAGGCAGAAGTAAGAAGGTTAGGTATTAAACATTTTTTGGTGTATTTGCACAAAATACTATGTTAGCAAGTGAATTTTACATTATTGACAGATTTTTTTGGAAGAAAAAAATAACTTCACAACTATTTGCCTAATTTATGCAGCACAGAGAACATGAGAGTTGTTTGAGAAATTCTCATTGGAAGAGAAGGCCATTATAGATACTTTAAGCAAAAGCAAAACACTTTTCTTCAAGGATTTGACATAACTGGATGAAAGTCTGTGGGAGTGAAAGGGAGCAGAGGAGGGAAGTCTCCTTAGTTATCCCTGAAATAGGATCCTGACCAAGAGTCTCAGGTAGGTGAGTGCCCTTCAGCTGACCTCTTATAGTCCTTAAGGCCAAGTTGTAAAATGGCTTGTCTTGAAGGTAAAAGCAGTATCTTTTAATCCAAAATATATAAACAGCTCATACAGCTCAATATCAAAAAACAAACAATGCAATCAAAAAATGGGCAGAAGACCTAAATAGACATTTTTCCAAAGAAGACATACAGATGGCTAACAGGCACATGAAAAGATGCTCAACATCACTAATTATTCACTAATTATTAGAGAGATGCAAATCAAAACAACAATGAGGTATCACCTCACACCGGTCAGAATGCCTATCACCAAGACAAACAAACAAACAAACAAACAAACAAAAAACCCCACAAATAACAAATCTTGGAGAGGATGTGGAGAAAAGGGAACCCTTGTACACTGTTGGTGGGAATGTAAATTGGTGCAGCCACTGTGGAAAATAGCACGGAGACTCCTCAAAAAACTAAAAATAGAACTACCATATGACCCAGCAATTCCACTCCTGGGTATGTATCTGGAAAAAATGAAAACACTAATTCAAAAAGATACATGCACCCCAATGTTCACAGCAGCACTATTTACAATATCCAAGATATGGAAGCAACCCTTGTGCCCATCAACAGATGAATGGATAAAGAAGGTGTGGAATATTACTCAGCCATTAAAAAGAATGAAATTCTGCCATTTGCAGCCACATCAATGGACCCTGAGAATATTATGCTTAGTGAAATAAGTCAGACAGAGGAAGACAAATACTGTATGATACTACTTATATGTAGAATCTTAAAAATAATACAAATGAATGTATATGTGAAACAGAAACAGACATACAGACATAGAAAATAAACTAGTGGTTACCATTGGGGAGAGAGGGGTAAATTAGTGGTATGGAATTAAAAGATACGAACTGCTATGTATAAAATAGGTAAGCAACAAGGCTATATTGTATAGGACAAGGAATTATAGCCATTATTTTGTAATAACTTTTAATGGAGTATAATCTGTAAAAATACTAAATGGCTATGCTGTACACCTAAAATTAGCATAATATTGTAAATCAACTATACTTCAATTAAAAAAAAATCTTTACTCTAGCCACATTGGCATTTTAACACACACACAAAGAAAAAGTGTATCTTTTAGTCTCCCTTTCTCTTTGTTTCTCATCATTTGTCCTAAAATGTGTTGCTAAGTATGAAAATATGATTATATATGTTATTTAATCTCTCAGACTTCATGTTTTTCCATTTCCAAAGTAAGTGTGTTGAATTAAATGCTGGCTAAGATCTCCTCCAGGTCTAAAATTCTAAGGTAAAGATCAGTGTTTTGGGCTTCCCTGGTGGCACAGTGGTTGGGAATCTGCCTGTCAATGCAGGGGACACGGGTTCGAGCCCTGGTCTGGGAAGATCCCACATGCCGCAGAGCAACTAAGCCCGTGCGCCACAACTACTGAGCCTGCGCTCTAGAGCCTGCGAGCCACAACTACTGAAGCCCGCGTGCCTAGAGCCCGTGCTCCGCAACATGAGAAGCCACTGCAATGAGAAGTCTGCACACCGCAACGAAGAGTAGCCCCCGCTCGCCGCAACTAGAGAAAAGCCCACGTGCAGCAACGGACACCCAACGCAGCCAAAAATAAATAAATAAATAAATTTATTAAAAAAAAAAAAAAAAAAGATCAGTGTTTTCCAGAAGTGATTGGTCAGCAGAATCACCTGGAGGCCCTTACAAAAATACAGGTTCCTGGATTCAACCTTCAGACATTCTGATTCATTCATTCATCAAATGATTACTGAGGGCCTTGCATGACATTCTGGATACACAGTGATGAATGAAACAGATATAGTCCCATTCTGCCCCAGCCTCCACAGAAGGACTGAGATTGAAATCAGTAATCTGTGTTTTAAAAATGCTCTCCAGGCAATTCTGACAAGTAGACAGTTTAGAGAAGCAATGTTTCAGACCAAATGCAAACAGGAGACATTTCTGAGGGACTGTTTTAATTTTACTTGGGATGAACTCAAATCTACACTCTAGAAACACTTCTATTTTTCACTGAAAAAACCTTAAATAGCTTCTCTAAAACATGTGTGTGTGGGTGCCTGTGTATCTTACACTGAGACATAAATGTTAACAAGAAAACACACTTAACAGATGTAGTTATAGTATGCTAGTACTGGGTGAGGTTTTAGCAGATTAACGTTGCTAGTTGGTACATTACTACAGACACCTGCACAAGATAAAAGAAATTAGTATTTGATTTGGAATATTGAGAGTTAAAGTTCAGATTGCTTATGCAAATAAGTGAGTTATTCATTTTGAATTCTATTACTGACTTTGATTTGATCTTTGAGGCATTTTAATGCCCTACCTACTTTAGTGTTCAACATTTTGAAACTTATGCTAAAGTGTTTGACTTTATGACCAATGAATGCTGAGATTTACTAATAGCCATTTTATGCTTGCTATGGTCATACAACTCTATTTTCCTTCAAATAATACCAGATTGAGAAGTTACCAAATTGAAATAAATGAAAGAATCCCTGTTTCTATGCTACTAAATTATAAACACGATGACGATCTGACCTAACTTCAGGAAGTGTAATTCTAGGAGGCCACCATGATAAATGGTTAACAAAGGAGCTATGAATAGCCAACCCTTAACTGTTTGATCTGTAAATTAGTCAGACGCTTGATCACAAGATTTTTCCCCCCATGCACACCTACATTCCAATATGGCCAGTAAAAAAGAAAAAGATACCATTCAAAGCACTCCATGGCTATTCACTGTAGTTTCTTCGTATCAATCAGGGTTGCAGCAGGTGGTTCAAATGAAGAGGTTTTACTGCAGGGACCACAAGCATGTGAAGGCCTGGGGAAGGGAATAATGAAGGGATGTGAAAAGCTAAAAGACCAGCAAAAGTGGGAAGCAGGTAAACAGCCTTGGGTGTTAAAGGACAGGAAGAGGAAACCATAGCCCAGACTGGAACCATGGAGGAAGAGGAAGGGCCCATCAGAAGGAGCTGTAGTCTTTAGGGCAGACAGAGTACTGGAGACCCCTCCCTGAAGCAGCAAGTAATACACTTACCTCTCTCTCCCTTCCTTTCGACCTTCAGAATTTCTGCGCATGCTCCCCCAATGTCAGTTTCCTGGGGGCACTGGCAGGGCGGGAAGCGGTTAGGGGGTGTGTGGACGATATAAGGAAAACCCTCACTAAAAAGACAATTTATAGCGGGCGTTTAAAACCATGCTCCATGCTTTAGGCATAGACTATTTACTTTGTGGATCCGTGACTGTTTTCAAATTTAAACTCTGTTTTTGATTCCACTTTTTTATTTTCTATGTTTTTACTAAATTCTAGCTGCAAGAATTACATGTTTTTGTGCTGCCTCCTCCTCTCATTAAGTTATTATGTTGTTAGTAGTAAATTGTAACCGAGAAGCCAAATCTAATACAAAAAAGATATTTTGGATTAGCTGTAAATTGCTCCTCTAATGTAGGAAGGATAATCCAGAATTTTACTTTGGTGATTAAAATAATAGATTAAATCACAATTCAGTTTATGTGTGCATTCACTCTTATTACAGGGAGTTGGCTGTGTGTTTACAGAGCCTCTGTCATTAGCGTGGGTGTGGGCCTGAGTCAACACACACAAAAGCTGTCTTCTTGAATGCTTGGGTAATTGAAAATGCCAAGACACATTTTACAGATTCAGCAAGGGAAAGAGTAATCAAACCTGGAGGAAAAATTGGCTTTGAGACGCTGCAAGATGAAACAGCAGCCGCACAAATGTCATTGCCTAGAGGAGGACAACCAGAGTTAGGGTAGCTGCCACTCATGTGACTTCACAAAAGGTTACCCAGAAGGGACAGCACACACTTCAGGAAGCACAGATGTCATTGCCAGGACCTGATGTTCTTGGAGTGCAGTGATATAAAAAGACCAAAGGCAATTTGATCCAGAATGATTGATTGAGCATCATATAAATGATTCATACATTCAGAAAACAGAATACCTTTCCCAAGAAAACGCTTGAAAAGGAGAGCATCGGAACACTAGTATCACAAAGAAAGATGCTGGTTACTAGTTTTAAAGGGTGATTTAACACATTAGTGATTTTACAGTGGAAAAGCTAAAATTTCCAGTGTTTCATTTCTTTTTCTCACGTGTAGAAGGCACCAAAGGTGTAAGGTAGAGGGTGGGCAGTAGGAAAGCCCATTCAATTCCATTCTATTTGCAAGTTACATTTTAAGGTAGATTTTGGCCATTTGTGTATTTGCACCTATTTTCAAGTAACCTCAGTAAACTTTATTTCACAGTAATTTTATTGTGAAATAATTACATTGTGAAAAGTCTAAGGCTTGATTCTAAGTTTGCAGCAAATATGTGTTTCCCTTTTCTTAAAACAATGCTTCCATCCTTCACTCCCCTCCACAAAGAACCGAATGGCTTCTCATTGCAAATAAGACTGTCACATGATAATGTATTTATAAATTAGTTTGTGGTTTGGTTCTCTTTACCTAAACGCACTTATAACGCTCCCACTCCACACACACACACGATCAAGTTTGTATTTTTTTGGCATAAAGGTTTGTTCAGGGTCTAAAACAGACACAACTTGAAAATAACCCTCTCTCTTTTCTGAAAGCCTGAATTCATTGCTAAGGCAAAGCTATGTATCAAAGCCAAGGAGGGGAGAGAGAGGAATGACTTTGAGGAAGGCATTGGTGAGAGGAAAAATTTCCCCAGACTGTGGAAAGTCGGTGAGTTCTCTGAAGAGAGTAGCCCCCTACTCCACTCTCTAGAGGTGATCTGAGCTCAGAGGGAAGAGTTGTATAATATTCCTCGTGGAAATGGACCTCAAGCATTGGGCTTCCCAGTAGAGCAACAAGAGAAGATTTTTCTCAATTTAAAACGAGCATTAAATTCCTTAACAACATGTCATAGACAACTTCTGATAATGTATGAAACTTTGGTGAAGAGGGTGTGTGGTACACAGTCTTAGGAATCATACGCTCTTTCACATCTTTACTATTACTTGACAATAAATTATGTATCCTTAGTGAGCCTTAGTTCATGCTTCTGTAAAATGAGGGGTTAATACCCATCAGGCAAGGTCATGAAAACTAGACATTATGAACAATATGTGGCACATAATCAATAGGAATAGATGACTTAGACTTAACTCTGGAGAGTTATAAAATTCTTTCTCTTGCACACAAAATTCCCTTAGCCAACAGTATTTACCAACTTCCTCATTCTTTCAAAAAACTCTTTGGGTCAGTTTTTTAATTATTATTATTGTGGTAAGAACACATAATGTGAAATCTACCCTTTTAACAAAATTTTAAGTGCACAATACAGTTTGTTAACCATAGGCAACAGTATTGTACATCGCATTTTTTGTACATCGGATTTTTAGAACTCATTCATCTTGCCTGACTGAAACTTTATACCCATTGAACAGCATTGCCCCCGTCCCCAGCCCCTAGCAACCACCATCCTGTTCTCTGTTTCTGTGAGTTTGACTATTTTAGATAGCACGTATACGTGGAATCATTCAGTATTTGTCCTTCTGTGACTGGCCTATCTCCACTTAGCACAATGTCCTCAGGTTCATCCATATTGTCACATATCACAGGTTTTCCTTCTTTTTTAAGGCTGAATAATATCAATATCACATTTTCTTTACCCATTCATCAATTGATGGTCATTTAGGTTGTTTTCATAGCTTGGCTATTGTGAATAATACTGCAATGGACATGGGAGTGCAGCTATCTCTTTGAGCAACTGATTTTATTTCTTTCAGGTATATACCTAGAAGTGGGATCGCTAGATCATATGGTAGTTCTATTTTAATTTTTTGAGGAACCTCTGTACTGATTCCGTAGGGGCTGAAGCAGTTCACATTCCCACCAATATTATACAAGAGTTCCAATTTCTCCCCATCCTTGCCAACACTTATCTTTTTTTTTTTTTTTTTTTAATAATAGCCATCCTAACAGGTCTAATGATATTTCATTGTGTTGGGTCAGTTTTGTGAACTGCTTTTTCTTCTAGCCCATAAGCCTTCAAAAGAACAAATAAACAGTATTCACCTAAAAGTTAGTTCTTAACACATTTTGGATCACAAGACCTCTTGGAGTATCTGACGAAAGACACAGGACTCTCTTACCAGTAAAATGCACACATACAATAAATAACACAAATTATTTCTTGGAATGACGGACCCCAGATACATATTTATGAAGGCCAGTTTAAGGTCACTTGCCTAGGTTAAGTGATTCTCCAGCTTTTTCGACACCTAATGATTTAACTCAGGGATTAGCAAGTGTTTTCTGTGAAAAGCAGGAGGTTACATATTTTCACCTTTGGGGGCCAATCTCTACTGAAACTGCTCTGCATTTGTAGTGCAAAAATTGTTATAGAAAATACATAAACAAATGAGCATGACTGCTTTCCAATAAAATTTTATTTGCAAAAACAGGCTTTGGGCTGGTTTGGTCCTTGGGCTGTAGTCTGGCAATCCATGAATTAATTATTTCAAAGGATTGAATGGATTGCAGTAGTTAGGAACTGGGAAACTCTTGAATACACACATACACACATACACAGACACACTATAAAGGCCATACAAATCCACAGTAAGAGTAGCAGCAGCTATATATCCTTTCCTCTGGAATGCCTAAGATGGGATAAGATGATCTTCGTCTCCTATCATATTTGATAACAATCTTTTAATTTGCATCTGATGGCAGCTGGTGTCTTCTTTCAGTTGTTTTGGAACATCACCAGAGCTATCCATTAGTGCTTGTTATCAGTGACATAAGTCATAATATATTTAATTTCTGACTGGGGAGGTAGCAAACTCTCAGGATTTAGTACACATTTTTCTATACTGACATCCCACCTTGTCTTCTTAAGGACAAGAGGCCTCTTTAAGGAATCTGTTCAGGGTTCCATTCCATTGTCTATTATTACTGTTTCTAAAATTTGTTCTTGGAAACCACTCTTGATGACATTCACAGTAAAATCCTCCAAAAACTGTAGCAATGTGAGTATAAATTGTTTACAGTAAATGTCTGTACATTTAAACATCATTGAAAGAAAAACTTGCAAGCATCTTGCTGATAGCTGCCAACAAGTCTTCGTGAAGTATAAACATTGTCAGACTAACCTCATCTATTAGGATAAAAGTCCCAGGTAGATCAAGGAAAAGAGATAGTTCTAATTTATCTTGGCTCTCGGAAGGTTAGGTGATTCAGCTGTATGAGGCAATAAATTTAGAAAACGTGGTCTGGACAGCATAACTATTAGATGAGAATACAAATTGCTAGAGGGTCAAAAAATAATACAATGTGTTTTTCAAAGTCAAGTAGGAGCCTAGATTTTCTTTTTTAAAGTTTTATCACCAACCTAGATAAAGAAATAAAAAAGTCAACCCAGACAGTGTCTTAGAAAAATACACTTTAGGAAAGTGATTTAAGAAGAAATAGAAAATCTAAATATACCAATGATCACCAAAGACATTTAATAAGCAGCTTAAAATCTAATTCCTATTATCCTGTCCCCAAATATACTGCACGGTTTTGCAGGCCAGTGAACCAAGCATTTGAGAAAGACAATCTCTAGGTTATAAAAACTGTACTAGAGAACAGAAACAATATTTTTCATATCAGTTAATGGTGCTAGAATAGCCTTGATCCTGATACCTAAACCAGATCAGGATAACATCAGAAAATGACAATCACATGACAATAATGCTTATGAACAAAGATGATAAAATTAAAAATAAAACATTAATAGCTAGAAAAAAACTTATCTTGAGCAATTTATGTTTTTCCCAAGAGTATAAGGACAGTTTAACATTAGACAATATATTAATGGAATTAGCCTCATTAAAATACTAAAAGGGTTAAAACAGATGATCACCTCAGTGGACACAGAAAAAGCATTTGCTAAATCAGCAATCTATACACGATAAAGTTGGAATTGAAGGGAACTACCTTGTTCATATACGCCAAGCTCAGAAATAAGAAGGCTGGACATTGTTAAGATGTTAATTCTTCTCTATGCAATCTCTAAATCCAGTAAAGGCTTTTTCATAGAACTTGACAAGTAGATCTTAAATTCTAGATGGAAGTGAGCAAAAGGGCAGGAATAGCCAAGATTATTTTGAGGAAGAACAAGGCAGGGCTTCTCCCTGCCAGACATCTAGACTTAGAAAGCTGCAGGTAATTAAGATAGTAATTAGCATTAATGATTCTATTCAGGTAGCTTCTGTAAAGCATCCAAGATTTAGAGCCAAGGAGGAGGTGGAACTTGAGCAAGGTTTGGAAGGGAGCCTTAGGAATATTGAAAGACTTACCCCTTAAGACTCAAAAGGTAAAATTATGACGGTTCATTCCGATGACAATTCTAACAATAGCATATAAGCAATAATAAACAGGTAAAAATAATACTTTTAAAGTATATTCAGATTTAAAACAAAGAAAGTTAGTTCATAGCTCCTGCTCCTTTCCACTGACATAAGCACCTGAGATGCCTTTTAAATGTAGCACGAAGAATTTGGTTAAAACAGAATTTCCTTGAGGTGAGATATGGAAAATATACTAAAGATTTATGGAGAAAGAAGCTAAAATCTCCTGCTCTGGGTGTCTTCAAAAATCAGATTGACTTTAGTCTGTTGGGAAATTTGGGTGCTCAGTTTACTAAAGGTGTTGAAATTCATGTTTTGCTACATCAACTACTTCTAGTTGTGTAATTCTAGGAATAACGTGAAGATGCTCTCTTATGGGGAGATTGAGGGGGAAATTGAGCTGTACTAATTTATATGCATTGTTTCCTCTCTCCCCATGACCTTCTTTCACTTCCCCAAATACACACACAGATGCTTTCCCAAAGTAACTATCTGCTCTCAATTCAGCAGCAAACATGCCTCCAAGTACTCAGTTAAAAATCCAATCAAAGAGTATCATTGTCATCCCTGCATTGTGGAAGTTCTAAACTCAAAATATAATAAAGGAAGAACAGTCACCATTTACCTAGGAATGTACTTATGTATTTTTAGTCTCATTGAATTCAAAGTAAGCTGTGGGATGATTTATGAAGGATCTAATAGAAATAATAGACAGGTTTGAAACAAAGAAATGAGTCATATGATCATTTAAAATTTGCAGTTAAAGTAAATTTGGTTATACAGAAAAGTCACCTTTATTACTATTATATATAGTCAATGCCTAGTTGGTTATGTGTATAAACCATGGTCTTAACTGTGTATGGTAAATTTTTACCCTTATGCTGTGTTTCCTTGCCTATCCAAGAAGTTCTAGCATACTTTTCTTAATTACTGAGAACTTCGTAAGGGATAAGGCTGTCATTCTCAACAAAATACGTGGTGCATTCCAAAATTATACTGGGATATCTATTATTTTCAGATAATTGAGCGAGCTATTCTGTGCAAAGGAGGAAGCATCATACAAGGAAAGTAGTCTGTGAGACTACCAGGCTGTGCATACGGTCCCCTTCTGACTGAAAGGCAGGCAGATGGTGAGAACAGATCTGTAACTGAGCCCAGTCATCAGACACATGAAGAGCAAGCATCTCTTTTCTCATTGAAGCAGCCCCGGTGACAGAGAAATGCCCTCTCCCTACAGATTACACATTCCACGGTTTTATTTCTTTAATGGTCGTTCAGTAACACTCATTTAACAGATATTTACTAATCACTTCGAGTCAGCCCTGCTCTATGGTGGGACAGGTTTATAACGGTAAACATCCAACTGACATTTGTTGAGAACCTTTTCTTCTCACTTTAGCTTAAGCATATTCCCTTTTGCCTTTTCCTCCTTGGACAGGGTAAATAATTTACCAGTATTTTCTGCATAAAAGCTATTCAGATGACATAGGCAATAACTGTCACTACTTATTCTTTTTAAACTGGATTTGCTAAATGTGTTTGCAGAACAATAAACAAAATAAAAACAACATAAACCCAAACAATAAGAAAAGCCCACACACCTGATGCTTGGATGTATGTTTACAGATGGGAAAGGAAAACCTCAGATGCATTTTCACCCCACATGGAAGGTGTTAAATATATAGTATTCATTTTATAAACATTCACTGAGTTCCTACTATGTGCCTGACACTGGACTAAGTACTGAAAGTGTAATGGTAGATAAAACAGATTGCTTGGAGCTTAAATAATAAACAAATAATAAACGTACACAAACGTATTGTGGGGAGATAGCGAGTAACCAGGAGAGGCCACTTTAGTTAGGCAGAAAGCTTCCTTCTAGAAGGTGACAGAAGCTAACAACAGTATCTGACTCACATTATGAAAACGTTCAGGATGCTCTAGATCAGTCATCCAGTAAATATTCTCCTCTGTTTGCTGTTGAACTTTGTTTTCTTGCTCGATTATAAACTGTTGTTATTCAGGTCAGATAAACTAGACCTACAAGCAAACAAACAAATACAAGTGAACAAGACCTGGCTTCTTTAGAGAGCTATGAAAAAGGAATCCTGCAAAAGCAAATAATGATTCTTTTATTGTAAATATTGAAAAAAGATTCTAATATTTGGCTAATTCTCTAGGGCAGAACATTGAATTCTGTTACATTTTTGCTTCCTTTAGATCAGTGATAATGTTATTTGGGGTCACGGATCCTTTTGAGAATCTAATTAAGACTATGGCCCCTCTCTCTAGGAAAATGCATGTCTATTTGAACCATAGGGTACAATTTCAGGAGAGGGTCACACAATCTCTGTCTCAGGTCACAAACCCTTGAAATTATTACCAAACATAAAACTTACTTGCTAGATGTCAAAATGTCTTATAAAGCTGCAATAATTTAGTGAGTATGATTCTGGTACAAGAATTCAATAGAAAAGAATAAAAGTGAAGAAAGTCCAGTGCATACTTAGTATTTTAAAGGCATCTGGAATCAATGGAAAAAGTTAGATTTTTATAATAGTATGGTGAAAAGTAACTAATAACATGAAAAGAAATATTAGATTTCTACCTCAAACCACCCACCAAAAGGAATTCTTGCTGAGTAAAAGATTTAAATGTAAAAACTAAAATTATTAAAGAATTAGAATACCAAAAATATAGGTGAGTATTTTTTTATCACTGGGTAGGAAAAATCTTTCTAAGCAGAGATCACAAGAAAAAGAGTGACATATATAATAAAATGTGTATTTTAAATTTTATAACAGCAAAACAAAAACAGACACAACACCTTCCCCCATAAAGGCCAACTTAAATTGTAATGTAATTAACAAAAGTCTTTAATCCATAAATAAACATTTAGTGTAAATCAACTATACTCCAATAAAAATTAAAAAAACAACTCAGAAATAAATACACATATAAATATATATTTTAAAAAACTCTTTACTAATCTTTATATAAAAGATGAAAGTACCAGATGAAAAATGAGCCAGAAATATGTACACAATACTTGACCTCAAAGCAAGAGGTCAATATACGTTGATTAAATGAACAAATTGATGAATTGGCAGAATGTAAATGGCCAATAAACATATGAAAAGTATGCAATTATAGGAATAATTTCAAGAATGAATATCAAAACAAAATAGGAGTTTTGACCACCAAATTGGCCAAGATTAAAACAAAATTCTGATAATGCCTGTGTCGGTTAAGAGTACAGGGATATAAACAATCATACGTTCCTAGGCATGTAAACTCATACCTTCCTGAAGGAATATTTGGCATTATAGATCAAGCACTTTAACACAGGGGGCAGAATTTCCAAATTTGAAACTCCATTTAGTAGAAGTTTCTCCAACATTCTATAACAATAAAAACAACTCCTTTGAGCATCTTCTGGAAAATTCCTTTCTGAAAGTAAGTATGAAAAGTCCACAGAGCAATGTCAGAAAAGCTTGTGGCACATACATGCCTTTTCTCTCTTTGATGGATCCAGTAAAATGCCCTACACCAAGGCAATAGCATTCAGAATCTGTTTCTAAACTGGAAGATACAATGGCCTTTTCTTTCTGTTTTCTTCTTCCTTCCTTCTTTTCCTTTTCTTCTCTTTCTCCTTCAACTACATTGTTGGTAGTACATTATTGTTTGCAATTATCTGCAACCCACCTCGCCCCGCAGCCCCCCACCAAGGTCATATACACATCCCCACCCTGTTAAACTCAGGAGTGGCTATGTAATTTGCTTTTGTCAACAAAATAAGGGAAGTGCAGTGTAACAGATCTGAGCAGAATCTTTAGTAGCCAGCTGATAGTTTGCCATGCCTATTTTTCCTTTGCCATGAGACAAGCTATGTTCCTAGTAGAGGCTGCCTGGTCAGGTGTGAAGATAATGTAGAATCAGCGCTAACGAGGATATGTAGTGTGAGCGAAAAATACATCTTTCTTGTGTAGAACTTCAAAAGGTACAGGGATTTAGTTAGTATAGGCTGTTTCAGCCGATCCTAAGAGGAGCCTGAATTTGAATATTATCTCTGCCATTCACTGGTTAAATTCAAATCTGGGTCTGCTCTTACTATGAAACGTTGGCCTTGGTTCTGTAAAATGGGATTACTAATGGTGTCTAGCTTTTAGGGTCATCACGAGGATTAAATAACTTAAAAAAAAGACTAAATAAGTTATTATTTGTAAAGGGTTTAGAATAGTACCTAGCAAATACTAAATACAGTGTTTGTTAAATAAATCCGTGTGTGTGTGTGTTTGTGCGTGTGCAGAACAAAGTCTAGGAAGGAATACAGCACAGTATTAAGTTACTTTAAAATGTTTCCTCTTTTTGTTTAGCCACATCTTCTAGTTTTTCCTCAACAGGCATGTATTTCTGGTGTAATCTAAAAATCTATTCAAAAACTCCTAACTACTTTGCATTCAGAGTCTGTTTTAAAAAAATTGTACTTTAAACAAAATGTATGCCTTATTACAATTCCATGACTTCCACAGGAACGTATCTCTAATTATACTATGAAAGTCAATAGAAAAACAGGTGTCAGTACGTGGAAGTTCTATTAACAGCAATTTTCTGGAACCACGGAGCTGGCAACACTTGTAGCCAAAATCTTGAGAATGAGGTAAAATATTTAACTATCGTTATGCACATCTTAACTTTGTATGCATGCTCTGAAAATATTTTGTTTTCTAATATGACTGAAATTTGTCTCCTTAAATAAGATAAAGTTGTTCCCTGCTTCTCTGGGCCAGGCTCAAAAGTCAATGAACGATAAGCTCTGGCTTCTAATATTACAACCATGGGGGAGACAAATCATTGAGGAGCAGCGTTGCTTTTGATGGACAAGGGTAGGGGTGAGACCAGGTCACTTTCTGGGATTGTTGTCACTGCAACAACCTTCTTGCTGCCTGCATCCAACCCCTTTTATTTGCTCTGGCTGAGAAGAAGCCTTGGCAAGGGTTTACGCAGAAAAAATCATGACCCAAGAGCAATTGTTAATACCCATGTCTAGGACTGGTCACAGCCATCACAGCTGAAGAATTCCATGCCTGAGAACAAGGGTGGGAGAACAGTGGGATCACTTCCTTTTTTATTCTCCATGTTCATCATATGGGCTTTTTTTTTGTGGGTGGGGAAGGGGTGCTTTGAGTCACTTGGGGAGGATGGAGAAGACTCCTCTGGATGGTGCACATTCTATAACAGGTACCTAACTCCAGGGAAGTTAGGAAAGGCGTCCCTCAGGAGGTTGAGTTTAAGAACAGAAGGATGAATGAGATTATGTTAGTGGGAGGGGTAAAAGAGGCTATTCTGGGTAGTGGGAACAGCATGCAAAAACTCAAGGTAACAGCCTCAGAACTATCAAATAATAATAAATAAGACATCTACACTGAAAATTACAAAATATTGCTGAGATTAATTAAAGGAGATCTAAATGCATGGAAAGGTACGTTATGTTCATGGATTGTAAGACTCAATATTGTTAATGTGTCCATTTTCCCTAAATTGATCTAAAGATTCCAGGCAATACCAAAAATCTCAGCAGCCTTTTTGTTTTTAAAAGAAATTGATAAGCCAATTAAAAAGTTTATATGGAAAAACAATGGATTTAGAACAGCGAAAATAATCTGCAAAATAAAAAGTGAAATTGGAAGACAAACTACCTAATTTCAAGACTTACTATAAAGCTCCAATAATCAAACAGATTAATGGAACAGACCAGAGAATTCAGAAATAGACTCATACCTATACGTTTATCAATTTTCAACTGAGAATTCAGTTGAAAGTCAATTCAATGAGGATAGGAAAGTTTTTTAAGCAAATGGCACTGAAACAACTGTATATTCCTCAAAACCTACCTCTATAAGTGAATATTGATTTGAGATGAATCATAGACCTAAATGTAAAAAGCTAGAACCATAAAGTTTCTATAAAAACATAGGAAGAATTTTTATAATCTTAGGGTAGGTAAAGATTTATAAGAGAGGACACAGAAAATATTAACCATAAAAGAAAAATATAAATTAGGCTTATTAAAAATTGAAACGTTCATTATAAAAATGAGTAAGCAAGCCACAGACTGGGAAAAATAGTCTCAATACATTTATATGACAATGGACTCATATCCAGGATATATAATCAACGATAAAAGACCCCAAATTACCTAATTTTAAAAATGAGCAAAAGACTTGAGTAGACACTTTATAAATGATGCTTAACGTACTAGTCATCAGAGAAATGAAAATTAAAACCACAATGAGATACCATTTCACATCCACCAGAATGGTAAAAATTTAAAAAACTGACAACATCAAATGTTGGTGAGGATGTAGAGAACTAGACCCTTTATACGTTGCTGGTGGGAATATAACATGGTACAACAACTTTGGAAAATTGTTTGGCAACTGACATTCATTTCTTCAATGACCCAGCAGTTCTACTACTGGGTATTTATCCAAGAGAAATGAAAATATATGTCTACAAAAAGACTTATACAAGCATATTCATAGACCTTATTCATAATATCCTCAAAGTGAAAACAATCCAAATAAATACCAATAGGAGAATGGATAAACACATTTTGATATATTTATATAACGAAATACTACTTAGGAATAAGAAGAAAGCATTGATGCACACAATGAAGTGGATATTTCTCAAAAAATACCATGTTGAGCAAAAGAAGCCAGACACAAAAGACTATATACTAAATGACTTCACTTATGTGAAGGACAAAAATAGGCAAAACAAATGTAGGGTGATAGAAATCAGAGAGTGGTTGCCTTTGGGGTGGGGGAAATTGAACTGAAAGCACATGAGAGAATTTTCTGGACTGACAGAAATATTCTATATCTTATTTCTGGTGGTGGTTGCATGAGTATATACGGTTGTCAAAACTTCTCAAACTGAACACTTAAAGTCTGCTATTTTATTGGCTGTAAATTTTTCCTCAGTTGAAAAAGAAAGCCCTGGATAAAAGAGCATGGTATGTTTATAGGTGCAAATGACTAAGATACTCAGGGCTGATGCTTAATTCTTTTCTTTAATTTTATCCCAGAAAGCAAGAGTTCAAACCCCCGTCCCCTTTATAAATTATTCCTGTATTTTAATCCACAGTGATGAAAGAGTTATTTATTAAAGCCCTTTCTCCTCATGATATGTGTCATACGGGGGGTTGAAAACATCAAAATTGATGAAATAAATCTTATCTCAAGTGGAATAACCCAGGACATGTAAAAAATAATTAGCAGCATGTGAGAAAAGACCTGCCATCTGGTTTTAAAAACTTTGGCTGGTGGAATAAGGACAATTTGGGTGGAGAGAACTACTCAAATAAGCTTCCATACTCAACTCCTTCCACCTGCAATTTATACTCAGTACGTTTTACCAAAAAAAAATAAATAAATAAAAATAAAAATAAAAAATGATTGGTATCTGAAAAACAAATCCTGTGACCATACATTATATTATGATGTAAAGAACTTAACTAATTCATGAACCTTTCTCTTGTACATGATTTACTTTTACAGGCAAGGCACTGTGTCTGTTGCAACTCATCTTTGTATCCTTAGACAAATCTAGGTCAGGATTTTGAAAATAATGGATCTGCAACAATTATTTATTGTCTTGAATTAATAAATCAATGTATTTACTGATTAGTTAGAATTTAAGTCCAAATTACATGTTCCCGTAATGGGAAATTTACTGAAATTATTTAATATCTTCATATAAAATGTTTGAACCATCAATGATCTTATTTGGTAATTTATGAGAAATATATTTAAAAGGAGTATATGAAATGATACCTAAGTCCAACTCACCCTGGCTTAAAAATATAAGCATACTGTAACTATCTGACTAGATTTTTGAAAAAATTATTTAAAAAGTACAATTGCTAAAAATATAAAAAACAAACAAACCAACAAACCCCACTGGAGTCTAGTTTTGGTCTCCACTTGAATCTCTAAATGATTTTAAGGCTGCAAGTACATTCTTTTGAACTGAACCCCACACTGGCAAGATCAGAAAAGCTGTGAACTGAGAAAGAAAGCGTTATTCCAGTAATGGAAACTCCTCTCGTGAGTATCAGTCTGCTGGCAGCTGAGGCTTCAGGGGATTCTCACTATGAAAACCAGCAGTCCTTTAATCACAATTACAAGAGCATTTGTGATGCTTTGCAGGCAGCCTTCCTCCAAGACTTTCCTGCTGTGTTCTTTCCTGAGCACAATAGGTTCAAGATGGCTAATGCTGTCTCCTGGTTATGCCAAGACCCTCCTGAATGCCACTGGGCTTTCATCACAGAGACGGATGGCAAAACATCAAACGCGGACTATCTCATGCTACATGGGGACTCCCACGATCATGTTATTTTTGGGAGAGCAGCTCTCTGGTTCCATGGATATCACTTGAATAGAGTAGCCACATTCTTCAGCAGCTCTTGCTCGATCCAGATCCACCAGGAACATGCACTGTTTTCCTGAAATGCAGTCAAATGGTATCATGAGACACCCTTCAGCTAACAGTGCAGCTTCGATTTGCTTAAGGGACTCTATACAACGACAAAATCTACGAGTACGATGCAGAATGATGTTTGCCCCCAAGTCCTGTTCCGTCTCTTTTGATTTAGTTCTTGATCAGTATGGACAGAAGACAATTACAGATATACGACATTTCACAGATTTGTTTCTGCTAGTAATTTAAAGAATGTTAACCTTTTAAAATGTATTTATAAATAAATCTCAAATAAAAACTACAGATTCCATTTCCCACTTTGGTTAAAAATCCATTTTAACACCTTTCCTCTTCATGCCCTATGAAAATACATTATCTGCAATATTGTAAAAAAAAAAAAAAAAAATCTGTCTTTAAGAATGTCTAAAATAACATCCAGACAAAGGGATACCTGAAAGACATATTACATTTTGCACATGGAGTTTTTAGGACAATGAAGAAATAATAGAAAATACTTGAGAAAATTCTCAATTGTGTGCTGATTATTTCAGGTGGATGTGTAATGTTGAGTGTAATATAATCTTAATTTAATAGAGCTCCTGTACCCTTATGAAATAGCGGTAATTCAATTTTCTTTCTAATCTTGGAAAACAAAAGAGGAAACTTGACTGGCAAGCAAAGCAGTTATTTTGTGTCCTTTGGCAAATGCAAACTTCTATTTCAAAGTAGCTAAGGAAAAAAAACTGATTTGGGGTTGAATATATTCAAAGCTAAGGTTTACTTTTACACTTTCAATTTCTTTAAATTCAATATATAAACTTTTTCATCTTCTTGGAAAAAGGTTACTGACTATGCAGAACTTCATTCGTTCCATTTTTTCCTCAATAATTATAATAATTCCTATACATTATTTTAAAATGATTTATTTGAATGACAGCAGAAATTGCTAAGCTAAAACAGCTTTAAAAGTAAAGACGTAACTGAAATAGGAAAGTTCTTCTGTGGAAGACAGATGAATCCTCCCAGAAAAACAGTGGAAGGTGAAATCAGTAGGTAAGAAATTGACAACGAAAGATTCAGATTTAAAATATGTTGTACATTTCCCCTAAAAGGCCCCATGCCAAAAAGGATGAACTGCGATAGAAGCGATATAAAAAGAGATGTCTAGGATTCTATTTAGGCTAAATGGCCCCCTCTTCATCAACAGCTGCATGGCTGACATTCTTTTTTTCCTTAAAATATTGTTCCTCCTTTAAGACATCTGTAAATGTCCCCCCCTCCATCCTACCTACCTTTCAATTTAAAATGAAACATTCTCTGTCAGAATGGGATGCTCTACATTCCTTCAGTACCCACCCTGGGTTACACTGCAGCTCATTTACCCTTGCCTTTGACCCCAGTCCAGTTAATTTTTCCTTCTGCATTATGTAGAAGAGTCTCATGTTTTTACATGTTGAAGAAGTGTCTTCACAACTGAAAGTCAGTTGTTGGTAGTCTACCTTTCGGGGTCTGGGAAGCTTCCTAAAATGTTCACAGAACAAAAGTATGGTTCAAAGAATAGATGTAGACATTTGATGGAGTCTGTGACTTTGAACCTGACCTTCCCTCACTTCATGCCAGCGATCTTGCCAAATGCTCCTCCTCCTCCACTCTAGCAATTTCCCTCCCAGCCACTCCCTTCTGGTTTGATGCCTAAAACATCAACATATACACCCCCATCCATCACACCAATTATGCCTTCATTGACTCTAGTGGAGTTGTAGCAAATGTAACTTGAGATATATACACACACACACACACACACACACACACACACATATGTAAATTATACCTCTCTATATAGATTCAACTGTGCATTCAACTACTCAAAATGTTGGGAATGGGAAAAAGAGGAGGAAGAGGGAAGGAGAATGAAAGAGGTTGCATGCAGGAAAGAGCAAGCTTCTTCCGTATGTTTATGCTCCAGGGTGTAGAAAAAGAAGGAAATCACTTGTTCCTTCAGACTCAGGTCTCAAATGCCTCTCCAACTGTGATTATCTTGCTGTGCTGACCTTGAGTTTACAGTTTAAAGGTAACTATTTCTCATACAACATGGTCCCTGAATGCAAGCTAATTACTACACCTGGTGCTGAGCCAAAGAAACAGCAATCTGTTTTCCACTACATCATGATGGTCTCCAATGTGGGGCTTTTCTGAATAATTTTTAAGATTAGTTTTGACTTTATTCAATCATGTTAAGCCCTAGTTTTGGAACCTGACTTTCCAGTGATGTGACTCTATCACTGGGGGTCATTGCAAAAATGGAGCTTTATGTCTGGAATCAAATAATTAGGGTTTACAGTGTGGCTTCACCATTCACCAGCTGAAGGATCCTGGGCAAGCTCTCCCATCCGTAAAATGTAAACAACAGCACATACTCCATAATTATTTTTATAAGAATTTATTGAGATCATGGGTGGAGGAGATTTAGCTCAGAGCTTAAATGTGCAATAGCTGTTAGCTGCTATTATCCTTCCAAATGTGATTACTTTTTCTAAAGCAAAGTCTTGGATAAATTCATTACTTAAACTTGCAATGCTATTTTTCTTCTAAGTTAGGTAATGTTTAATATTACAAATGTCAAACAAATTGGTCTATGATTAATAATATACAAGTATACTTTTTTCTGAAAAGAAAACATTATCATCCTTGTTTATACATTTTATAATATATCAATTTTGGCATGCATAGCTGATTTTTCCATCTTTAGTATTTTCTTCTATGGCTTTTGATAGATTCTTCAGTTTCTTTGTAACAATAAGAGATTTAACATAATAATTCTACTTAATGTACAAATATTGAAAATACATTTGAAAGTATTAATGTTGACAAAAATGGGACAAAATATTGTTATAGTTAGAGCCCTTTTCAAGACAGATTTTTTTTTTCTGGGAAAAACAAACTTTAGTGCCTTGTTGATAAATGGACAAAATAGAGGTTCCCTATTTTCCTGTATAGAGTTGGTCCATTGATTCCTAGGCATCTTGTACATAATCTACTCAACAGCTGCTCTGTGAAAACACATACCTATGAGCCTTCGTTGGGGTGGAAGCTGGACAGCTGTCTGATCTGCAAATCTGCATAGAATCATGTGTTCCTAAAAGAAAAAGCAATAGACTGTAGCTTTATTTAAATCTGCTTCAAAATTAAAAAACAAAAAACTAACTCCTTTTTCTGGAACTCTACATTGTTTAATTGCACAAAGTGCTGCACAAATAGTATTTTTGAAAGAAGCACATTTTCAGGAAATGGTACTCAATAACTTTTTCTCCCTTCAAGTAGACTGTTCTTCAGATATAGTTCTGAAGAACAGATGCATGGAAGGTCCTCAGGGCTCTTTAACCAGCTGCTTTTAGCCAAAATATGCTTACAATTTTGTGGTTATAATGTGTTAAACTAAAAGACCTAAAAGTCACTTATATTTTCCTTTGAATAAAATTTGAGTCTCAGGAACATGGCTCCAAGAAGACATTCTAAGTGGCTTTGCCTCCACTAGGAGAAGGAAGGGAAGTACTACAGAAGATCACTACTGTGGCCTCTGCAGTTCTCCCACATCCCCAGCAGGGTGCTGGCTCCTCTTCTGCTTGGCTGGACCCTTCCATTCACTCCGTCCCTTCAGAGGAGAGGAGGCTGGCCCACTCCCTCCTCCCACTCCAGAAGGCTGCAGGAGGTGCATTACAATTTTAGGAAAGATTAGATTAATGAAAAGAACAAGGCTTTAAAGGGACAGAGAGGTGATGAGTCTGCACTGCACTCTTAGATCTGCACGCAGCCCAAGGTGAGTGATCACTCAGAGTTGAGACGACTGCAGTGCTCCCGTGACAACTGTTCATTCAGAACAGCTGCAGTTTCCAAGTGTGTAAATGATCTCACCTGTCAGCTTAGCAAACAGTGTTGAACTCAGATCAATCATTTGTCTCCTTGGTCTTTTGTACGTTCAATTTGAGGCCTACATTTTTTCATAAGGTTATCATGATTACCTTATTAAATAAGTGATTTGCAATGTTGGTTCTTTTTGAAGGGTTATTTTTGTCTCAACTTTTAAATAAGGTTATTCTGATTACCTTATTAAATAAGTGATTGTGTGATGTTGGTTCTTTTAGAAGGGTTACTTTTGTCTCAACTCTAAAAAAAAAAACAACTTCTTTAATGGTCACTATAAAATTTAGTGGCAATGGGTAGGATACTAATAAAATGATTCAAATGAATAACATTTATTAAGCTCCCGTGAACTGGCATAAAGAGGCCGAAGAATTTAGAATGATGTAATTTGAAGAAAAGCATGCTCTTTGTCCTCATGTTTGTAAGTTAAGGTTCACTTTAAGTAAAGGTAATGTCAAGGCAATCACAACCTCAGATGAGGTTTGTTTCCCTTGTCCTGATAAGTCTCATCATATTTTATTGGAATTAGTTGTGTAAGTGTTCTCCCCAGTAGAAGTTAAATTCTGAAAGGGGAAGGCACATAGTAGGTACTCAGTAAAGGCTTGCTGCCTAAATTGAACTATGGAGAAAAATACCTCCAAAGTGACTCTCAAGATATCTGGGCACTAGGTCCATTTAGTTCTGCCTGCCACTCCACCCACCATGGTTAAGAAATACTGAGATACCACCTTGCAATAGCACCCGAGAGGTTAAGACTTCTCTGTAGAGCATTTACACCTAAGACACTCAAAAGGCGGGGAGCCAAGCAGCTCTGGGGGTGTGGGAGAAAGAGGAGATAAAGATGAACGGAAGTACCAGGGAGTTTTATGCTCTCTGAAAGAGCCTGGGTGTCCCATCTCTCCCAACTCTAGAAAGTTTACATTTTTTCCCCAGCCAGTGAGGCTGTGGCACCCTGCCTCCTCACTGCCCTAGGTTTTTCCCATTTACCCTCTTAGCGTTTGCTTTACCTAGCATCACTAAAGGAGGGATTAAAAACAAAGGTCTAGTTTTTGGTTATTGTTTATTTATTTTTTGCTCAGACTGGTGACTCAAAACTATGTAATGTTGTGACTACCGCTGGAAGACAGTTCTCTGTGGGTCTCTTGTGTTTCTTCACATCTTGTGAGCAGAGGCACTGTCTTTGTTCCAGACCAGGGGCTGGCAAACTATTACGGCCCATTGTCCAAATCTAGCCTAGGAACTGCTTTTGTATGGCTTGAAAGTTAAGAATGGCTTTTACATTTTTAAAGGGTTGTAAACCAATAAAAACAATGACAAGGACAATGTAGAGTATGTGGGAGATTTGCAAGTGGCTAGCAAAGCCTAAAATATTTACTATCTTACCTTTTACAGAAAAATTCGCCTCTGTTCCAGATTATCTTTTCAAAGACATTTGTATAGTGAATGGCCTTGGAAACTATACAGTGTCTCCCTCTAGAGAAAAGGGGAGGCATGCTTACTTAAAGACTACATCTTAAAACATTTTGAGTTTCCTAAACTCAGGTTTCCTCCCCTATAATGCAACTCACTGTATATATGTAGGTGTCAGCTGGCCCTGTTTGTGCTGTCCTGTGGGAACTGGGCCTCGGAGAGTCAGTGTAAAAATGATGATAGTCTGGCTACTCCTACTGCTGTGAGCAATTCTATCCTTTGTCTCTGACTCAGGAGTTTCCTATCTTCTGCCAGCATCCATGAAACTGTGGCAGGCTAACTTGTTAGCTTGTGAGTCGGGTAAACTCTCAGACCTTTCACAAATCTTGTCAACTACTTGAAGATTAATCTTGATTTGCCAACAAGAAAAAAAATCCATATTAGAGGTTCACAAGTAATTCAAGTATAACTATAGATTATATACTCCATTACAAATTTGAGAGGGAAAATAAAGAAGGAATAAAAAGTACATGAGGGAGGCTTCCCTGGTGGCACAGTGGTTAAGAATCTGCCTGCTAATGCAGGGGACACAGGTTCGAGCCCTGGTCCAGGAAGATCCCACATGCCGTGGAGCAACTGAGCCCATGCGCCACAACTACTGAGCCTGCGCTCTAGAGCCCGTGAGCCACAACTACTGAAGCCCGTGCACCTAGAGCCCGTGCTCCGCAACAAGAGAAGCCACCGCAATGAGAAGCCTGTGCACCACAACGAAGAGTAGTCCCTGCTCGCCACAACTAGAGAAAGCCCGCGTGCAACAACAAAGACCCAACGCAGTCAAAAAAAAAAAAAAAAAAAAGTATATGAGGAAAACATCTAGATCTTTTTAAAGTTACCTTGTATGATAAAGTTTTCTTGAATTGTTCACTGAAATAGAAAAGAGAAAGGAATTACTCATTTTAATACCAAAGATTAAGAGTAGAAATAGTCTTGAAGAATTTAAATTATTAACAAAAATATGTATTTTATCTGAAGAGTATATAATACTGTCCTGAACTAAAAACTATGCCAGTTTGAAATATCTTTATAAAAAGACAAAAGTATACCATCGGTATGTAATTAATTTTAAAGAATTTCTTTCAAAGATTGTTTACACTATTAGAGAAGTGTAACTTTTTTCTCTTCCCCACATGGGTGCACACAGATTCAGGCACTTTAAAATGTAGGTTTTATTGTTATTCAGGTGTGGTGAGGCCGACAAATCAGGAGAGGACTGCCACTGAAAAGAAAGTTTGTTATTCACAGTTCCCAAGAAGAGGGGGCAAGCCATGTCATACAGGGTCACATGGGGAAGCACCCGGTTGATCAGTGGGGTAAAACATGGTCTATAGCCTTTATTATGTATTCCATGGGAAGGAATGGCAGGGCAGAGTGATCAAGCTTAGGACTGGCCGGTGTGAACAATGTCAGTAGGTTCTGAAGCACAGGGGCTGTCCTTAGTTGTCTGGCACCTGGCCCTAGGGTGATGAGGGCAAAGGGATAGTGACCTGGGAGTGGTCCTCTAATGACAAAGGGGGCAAATGTCAGTAAATCTACAGAGATGTGAAAAAGCTGACAGTCCCTAAATTGAGACTTTAAAATCAGTCAAGTGAGATTGCAGGCTGAACAACTCAAATTACCATTCTTAAGAATCTTTATAGTGCTAGACTTACAAATTTCTTGATGGGTTGTAAACTACACTTTTTACCTGTATAGATTTAGAATAAAATAAAATTTCAAGTATTCAATAACCCTCAAATTATATTTTATTTTTTGCTTTTCCATAGATCCTTTGTTTTTCTCTCAACAGTTGCAAATTGTAGGAAAGAACAAAATAATGAAATAAAGAAAAAGGCTATTATTTTTACTTTATTTTAAATTACTTAGAAGCTCTTAAGTACAAATTCAAATGGAAATTTCAAAGGTTTCTTAAAAGCAATGATGAAAATGATCAAGAACTCTTTTTTGACACATGATAGGATAGACTTTCCAAAACTAGCATATTTAATCTCTCCTATAATTAAAATGATCAGCTGGATTCTCCGTAACTATAAGTCAGAGTGAGATGTCATAAACACCAAGAATGGCCCTCCACTAGGTTGAGTGAAAGTAGTGAGAATTAAAATGTCTCCCTTTTCTATGCGGGAAAAGGAGGACTGTAAAAATGGCCACTGAGCTTGCAGGTTCACCACCACCACCCGCGGGCAGAATTTAAAACTACTACTGTTACTACTGTAGTTAGCAACAGCTCACATTTATGGAGTGCTCACTCTGTGCCACTTCTAAGTGATTTACATATATATCATTCAATTCTCATACAAACCTTGAGGTAGTTACTATTATAATCCCCCTCTTGTAGATGAGAAAATGTAGGCAAAGAGTTTGAGTAGATTGCCTCAGGTGAAACAATTTACAAAAGCATGAGGAGTCAATACTTGCATCCAGGTGGAATACTTCCAGGTCCTAAGCACTTAACCACTACCCCTACTGCCTCTCATAGGTGATGATTTCCATTTAGAAGTACACAGAGAAGTGCTGAAGCTGGCAGACTTCCAGGCAGCTGACTCCTGGATACACTCGCTTCTGAATTTCAGCAAGAGCTGGATTTAGGAGAAAAAATCAAGGGCAGACATGGAGGAGATCCTCTCTTCCTTATACAGCTTATAAACAACACTTGCCATTGTGGAAAAAGGAAATGAGCTCAAAACTGAAACCTCCTTGCAACTTTATACCAAATGAGTTTTGTGTACCGATTTAATACCCATATTGGTGCCTTTGGCAGAATACAAGATTTCACCTTTTTGGAAAATTAAACTTTGAGGTGTTCTGAATGAAACCATAACAGCAAGGGCACGTGACAAAGGAAGCCCGTGTTTTGATGCAGTGCTCAATCACCATGTCTGTTGCCACTCCACAAGCATGCAACGCCACCTGGAAAACAAAACCAGACCTCAGCACTAAGTTCTTTTTTAACTAACAGTGCTACCTTGTGCCATTAAAAAAAAAAAAAAAAAACCTTTTGTGAGGACTGTTCCTTAAGAGGTTTCAAGTTACCAGAATATTATTTCATAGTAGTTTAAATAGTTGTCATTTGGACATACCAAAGGACTAATTAGCTATCCATATTAATTAAGAAAAGTAAGCAAGAGGTTGAAAGATTACAAATGGAACATTTGTAATGAAGCACAGGATTCATTCAGTGGAAAATCTGATGTCATGTTAAATATGGAGAATTCAATATGTATGCATGTCTAAACTAATGCTCTTGCTGATTGAAAATTTAGTTCAGCTGTAGCACTGCGGCAAGAACTCTACATTGGAATCAGAATTTCTAGTCCAGAACTGCAATTGGCTGTGTGATCCTGGGCTGCTTAAAATTGAACTTCTTTGGGCCTCAGTCTCCTCAACCATAAACTATGGTTAATAATACTGACAAAGCTGTTGCAAAGATTAAATAGAAGTGTATTTGAAAACAGTATTTCAAATGCTGTCTGAATAGACTCTAATCAGTGTTGTCTAAAACTGATCAAATCATATTTATGTAGTGCCTGTTCATATTCATATAATTACAATTCTTAACACTGAATGATGAACTGTATGAAATATTTTTAATGGGTTTATTTAAAAAGGAAAAACATTACGGATTGAAGTCATGATTAGCGCATCAATAATTCATGAAAAGAAAAATAACTTTAAAATGATTTTAAAACATGTTTTTGGAACAAATGCCTTAAATATATCTATACTGTTTTACAATCTAAAGTAGACAATTGTGAAAATTATTAGGCTAAATAAGGAAAACTAGAACACTGAAAGAAAATCAGATGTAGGGATCTTGAAAGATGAAGCATTTCGTCGGAAAAATGCTCAGATCTCCATTTCATTCTGAACAGAGGCAAATTGTATTGGTTAATAATTGTTCTTTCTAGACACAAATCTCTCAACTTCAGGGTAAGGAGGCGCTTTTAGGGTAAAGACAAAGAGATTTTCTGGAAATTTCTGGATGTTAAGTATAAGTCAGATTCACCTTTTGAACTGGAAAACCAAAACCAAAGTTGTACCGAGAAGAGAAAAGCAAGCTCTCTGCTCTCAACCCTGCTCCTGAATTCTCCCCTCCTACCAGGCTTCCATCACCTCCATAGAAGTCAACAATCCCTATGGCTGCTGTCAACCACCTTTCCTGTCTCACTGTGAAAAAAGAGCCTAGGCAGGCTGCCGTCCAGTGAAGGCAGCACCAACGACCAGAGAATTAAAGAATCTTGATTTCTCATCTGCCCCTTTATTTAACCAGCTTTGCAGGGTAAAAATCGGGCTAGTTCTTATTTTCATGAGTAGCTGGAGAAAACCTCATAGTAAAAATTATAGATGCATTTTTCCCTGGAGGGAGAGAGAAGAGAACCATCACTCACCTAGTGCCCTTTATGTGTTGGCAGCTATGCTGGGTGACGGTACGCAGATCCTTCTGTGCTCACAACAGCCCTGAAAGATTTTATTATCTCCATCTGAGAAGTGAGGAAACTAAAGCTCGGCGAAATGAAGAACATGCTCACAACATAGCAGCTCCTGAAGGGTGGGATCCTGACCCAGAGGCTGACCTCAAGTGTTAATCATATCAGGCTGCTTCCCCATGAAACCCTCTTAAAGAAAAGTTTCGACAATTTATTTTTATAAATCTCTCTTTACTTAGGTTCACATTCCTTTTGCTACATGCTAAAGAGTGAGTTTATTTCCCTCATTTAAACAAAACAACTAATTCTAAGAACTATTTACATGATGGATTTTATTAGGTCTAAAAGGTTTTATTGCATCACGTGCTCCTAATTTCCATGCCATCAAACGCAGGTCAGAAAAAAACAGGCAAATAATGATGAGAGATATAGATCAATGGAACCATATGAATACAAAAATTTAACATGCAACAAAGGTGGCACTTCAAACCACTGGGGACAAGATGGACTTTTTAATAAGTGACGTTGGGTTAACCTGATAGCTCTATATAAAATAAAATTAGATCCTTTCCTCTCACCACACATAAATTTCAAATGGGTTAGAGATTTAACATGCAAGAACAAATTAACAAATAAAAGGACATGAGTAAATTTCTCCATAACCTAGGGGAGTGGGAAATAATTTCCTAACTATGTCTGAAAGTCCACACATAATAAGGGGTAAGGTTAATAAGTATGTCAAAGTAAAAATGAAAAAAAAACCCAAAACCCTTTCAAATGACAGAAACCAAAAATTATATGTAAAAAGACAAATGACAGAGAAAATGATTTGCAATTTATAGTGCAAAGGGTTAATATCCCTAATATATAACAGGCTTTTAAATATAAAGAAAAAGCCTAATAATCTCACAGTAAAACGGGCAAAAGATTTGGACAATTCATGAACAATAATATGCAAATAGGCCATAAACCAAAGTTGTTCAATATTGTTCAAAATAAGAGAAATAATTATTGAAATTATACTAAGATAATTATCTAATGATCACCTATTACTGTGGCAAAAAATCCTAAAATTTGATAACAGTCTATCAGCCAGACTGTGAGGAAACAGACACCATCATATATTGCTGGTGGGAATACAAAAATGTCACAACCCTTTGGAGGAAGAACTTAACAATATTCAGCAAAATTACGTGTCATTTGTGCTTTCACTTGTAATAAAATCTATCCAGTGGACACACTGACAAACATATAAAAAGATTTATTCGTTGAGGCAATATTTGAAATAACAACAAAATGGAAACAAGCCAATTTCCCACTGACAGAGCACTGGTAGAATAAATGTAATGGAGTACTCTGCAGCTATAAAAAGGAATGAAGAATATACATGGCTATGGAAGATGCTATTGTGTAAAAAATAATGTTTAAAAATTCTCAAAACTATTTTCAGTAATCATTGTTACTGTTTGTTGTTTTAGAACTCTAATGTGTGTATTATGAGATAAAACAAGTAAGAAACATGCTATGTCATTAGGAAACAGAATTTTTTTTAGCATAGAAGAAAATATAAGGATAGACAAGTGAGGTTAGGTTAAAATCCCATAGTGCTGAATTTAAGTTGGAAGTATCAGTATGAACCCATGAAGATTTTGTTTAAAAAATAAATAAATAAATAAATAAATAAATAAATAAAAGGTATTGCCTAGTTCAGATCACTGAAAAGCCTAGAAACAAATACCAAACCAGTAGCAATGACCATCCCTAGTACCTAGACTGTGGTAAATAACAGCATCTGCTCTTAAAAGAATTTTGAGCTCCATGGAGACATAGCTGATGTCAGACATGAGGCAGGAAATATACAAGATGAGCTGGAACATCTTGTTATACTGAAAGCATGGATGCTATCAGATACCATTGAAGCCTTGTCAAAAACACTCAGGAGTCAATGGGAATATCTAAGCATGAATGAGAACTGTAACATCAATGGATTGAAGCATTTCAAATATTAAATTGGCGAGTCAATAATAATTATACTAAAAAAGAAAAAAGCCTAACTGGTCACTTCTGGCAGATAACCAATTCACTTTGAAAACTGGAGAATATAGAAAAATAATAAAGTTTTCTCTGGCCTTTCCTATGTGAACTGTACCTCAGTGTAACCAAATAGTTGATAAAGGAAAGTAAATGAAGGCAGAATATTAAAATAGAATGTCAGCAATTTGCAATCCTTATTGAAGTAATGAGCTGGGGCAATGACCATGAATGCTGCTCACATTACACAAGAGACAACCAGACATGGGCCTACTGATAGAACACACCACCACCTGTGATGTAGTCTTATCCCCAAAGTGAACCTGGATCTGATTATGTCGCTACAATCTAGACCTAAGTAGCAATCTCTAGGCAATACAGGGAACAGGGTAGTACGTGAAACAACACCAGGGGGATGAAATCAGCAAAATCCACACTGCAGGAAACTCTAAAGGACAAATGACATGGCTATGTAAACAAATAAATTGCAAAAAAAAAAAAAGAGACAGGGATGGTATGGCAGGCAGAATGACCTCCTAAAGATGTTCGCATCCTAATCCCTGGAATCCAGTCAACACAGCAAGAATTTTTTGCAGATGTAATTAAGATTAAGGACCTTAAAATAACAAGATTATTTTGGATTACATGGGTGGGCTCAATCTAATTATGTGAGGCCTTAAAAGTAAAGAACTTTCTCAGGCAGGAAACAAGAGACGAAATAGAAAAGTCAGACAGAAGGACTTGACCCACCATTGCTGGCTTTCATGGTGAAGGAGGCCATGAGACAGGGAGTGTGGGTAGCTGTAGAACCTGAGAACGACTCCCCTCTGACTCAGCAAGGGAACAGGAACCTTAGTCCTATAACTGCGTGGAGCTGAATTCTACCAACAACTTGAATGGTCCTGGGACCACTCCCTCAGACACTTCAGATAAGAGCCGAACCAAGTCAACAGCTGATTTTGACCTAATGACACCTGGTGCAGACAAACTAGTTGAGTCCACCTGGATTTCTGACCGACAGAAATATGTTATTTTAAGATAACATTTGTTATATGTTGAGATAATATAGGTTATTTTTAAGCTGCCAAATTTGTGGTAATTTGCTACAGCAGAAATAGAAAATGAATGCAGATGAAAACCTATAGATATTAAGCCTTAAGATTCACATCAACCATTTCCATTTTTGTATCTTATTTAAATCCTTAGTAAAATAAATACACTAAAAAAAAAAATCATGAGACAAGTGGCATGGAGAGCTTCTGCAGCAACATGAAGTTGAGTGATTTTGTTGAGGAATTTGTTATTCTTTCTTATTGATCGTTAAAGGTCTATAATTATTAATAGTTCTAGAAACTGCACAATTCATTGATTCATTAATCGGTTCATTCATTAATTCATTCAGCAATCACTGGGCATTTCCTATATATCAGTATTATGGTAGTGGCTTGGAATACAAAGGTCAAAAATATGATCCCTTTTCGATGCTCTGTCAACAGTGACAACTTAGTCCAAATCATGTAATACATTAATTAACTCAAGTGCAAATGGTATAGGTTTAAGCAACTCACAAAGTTCTGGTTATTTCATGTGCTAACATGTGTGACTCACAGGGGATACAAAGAAGAGTAAAACACTACACACCAACAGCATCCAAGTAGTACCCAAACCTGTATCATACAAGACAGAATGCATTAAGTGCCATTAAAAAAGTACAAATAGAAACATCAAAGGAGGGAGTGGGATATTCAGATGGGGAAAAATCAGGGATGGTGAACTGGAGGAGGTGGTGTTTGAGGAGGGCCTTGTAGGATAGAAAGGAATTCCAAAAGCAAAGGAGCAAGAAGCACAGAGGCAAACAGTAGAAAGCATGTTCATGAAACATGGAGTGATACTGATAATAATGATAATAATAATAATAATATAAACTTAATATTCCTGAGTAATGCTAAGTGCTTATTCTAAGTGCTTTACATGTATTTACTTGTTTAATGCACAACACTATGAAGTAGGTACTATATATATATTTTTTTTTTCTACCTATTTTATTGTGGTAAAAAAAGAGAATATAAAACTTACCATCTTAACCGTTATAAGTGTACAGCCCAATAGTGTTAAGTATATTCACATCGTTGTGAAACAGACCTTCAGAATTTTTTCATCTTGCAAAACTGAAACTCTATACCTGTTGAGCAACAACTTCCCTTTTCTCCCTCCCTCCAGCCCCTGGTAACCACTATTCTACTTTCTGTTTCTATGAATGTGACCACCTTAGATACTTCATATAATGGAATCATACAGTATTTGTCTTTTTGTGACTGGCTTATTTCATTTGGTATAATGTCCTCAAGTCTCATCCATGTTGTAGCATTTGATAGGACTTCTTAATAATATTCCATTGTATACACTCATCCCTTCATATCTGCAGGTCCCACATCTGCAGATCAGTCAACCTCGAACTGAAAATATTAAAAAAAAATTCCGGAAAGTTCCAAAAAAGCAAAACTTCAATTTGCCATGCACCAGCCACTATTTACGTAGCATTTACATTGTACATACAACTATTTACATAACATTTACATTGTATTAGGTATTATAAGTAATCTAGAGATTATTTAAGGTATCAATATATGAAAGAATGTGTGTAGGTTATATGCAGATACTATGCCATTTTTTATAAGAGACTTGAGCATCCTCGGACTTTGGTATATGAGGGGGTCTTGAAACCAATCCCCCATGGATACCAAGGGACAACTGTATATATATGTATCACATTTTGTTTATCTATTCATCCATCCATGGACATTTGGGTTGCTTCCACCTCAGCTACTGCGAATACTGCTGCTATGAACATGGGTGTACAAATATCTTAAAGTAGGTACTGTTTTAAGATGAGGAAATTGAAGCCCAAAGAGGTCAAGTAACTTGTTCCAGGTGACACAACAAATTAAGGACCCCAACTCAGACAGTTTGGAGTCTTCCATCCTAGATAACTACTCTATGCAAATACAGTAGTCCCCCCTTAGCCACAGGGGATATGTTCTAAGACCCCCAGTGGATGCCTGAAACCAGGGATAGTACTGAACTCTATAAATACTGTTGACCCTTAACCAATGAGCAGTTTTGGGGCTTTGACCTCTCCCCCAACCCCCCAACCCCACGCAGCCGAAAATCTGAGTAAAACTTTAGAGTTGGCCCTCCTTATCCATGGTTCTGCACCTGCGGATTCAACCAACCACAGCTCATGTAGTACAGTAGTATATATTTACTGAAAAAAATAAGTGGACCCATGCAGTTCAAACCCATGTAGTTCAAGGGTCAATCAACTGTACTATGCTTGTTCCTATGCTGGGGGTGGTGGCTGGCAGGGGGAGAGTGTATACAGCATGGAAACCCTGGACAAAGGGATGATTCATGTCCTGGGCGGGTTGGAGGAGAGTGTATAATTTCAAACTTATGAATTGTTTCTTTTTGGAATTTTCCATTTAATATTTTCTGACCATGACAGACCACAGGTAACTGAAACAGAGGAAAGCAAAACCACAGATATGGGGGGACTATTGTATACTTCCTCTCATTTTATTCATCTCATTGGTCCTACTATCTTCTGGAATTACAACACCATAGGGGACTAGCATGTATGCAGTGTCTGCTAGATGTCAAAATCTTTACAAAGATTTTTTTCTTGATTTAATCATTTAATTCTTTTTAAAAAAATTTTAATACTTTAAATAGCTCTTATTATCTCTTGCAATAACATGACAAGATCACCTAGCCAGCAAACATTCCAGATGAACTCTGAATCCAGGTCTGACTCCAAAGCTCACAGGCTTTCCATTACATCATGCTATGCCTTCTCTGACCAACATACTTGGAGCTGGAAGGAAGCTTAGAGACCATCTTTTTTAATGAAGAATTTCTGGGTATCACTCTTAGGTTCACCACTGATTTAAGAGAAGAAGGAATGGAATATGTGCTGGTTACACATAAAGGAAGTGACAAAGAAAGGAAAGGACGAAGAGAAATACATCTAAATTTTTTTCTTAAACCATTCCTATCTACAGAAACTGGTATGAAATATAATTTCTAATTACATTTAAAGCATCTGACCCAGAGAGTTTGTAATATAATATACAATGGATAGATAGATTTATTAATATACACACGGATAGATCTGACAAGTGTAGAAAGAGTATCAAAACATCAACTATGAGTATCTAATAAAGGTTAATGTGCTGGGTGAAAAACACCCGTATTTAATCAATGGTTCGCCGACAACATAGCAAACAAGTGTTTCACTGACTGACCCCCAAAATTCGGTATTGTGGTTCTCTGTACATACACTGAATTCTAATAAAGGATAAAAATTGAATTGTAAACTTATCTATTGGCCAAGGTAATGCATATTCCAAAGTAAATGTAAATATTTTTGATCCAAATAAATGCTGTAGAATTCATGGACTATAAATTAAGGACCTTTCCTTCACATTTCTACTTCAATTAATCTATATGTCATAAAAGTTTTAACTATAACACATCCTATGATGTAAGCCAATGAAACATAACCGAACAGCCAGGAAACCTCAATCCACGTATCTCTGCTATATGTGGTGGTAAATAAACAAAATTAATCATCACTCACTCTCAGAATGTCTTTCAACTGGCAGCTTCTAAAAAACAAGGCAAGATTCTAGACAAACTGATTGATTCTTCTCTAAGAAAATATATGTTGATAAAGATACCGATATAGTCTAAGAACATATATGTTGGTAAAGATACACATATAGTCTAAGAACACATATGTCGGTAAAGAGTATGTATTGATTTTTAATGTAAGACATATTTTGAAAGATAGTAAGACTATGCCTTATTCACACTCCCAAAACTAAGCTTGTGCTAGATGTATTTATGACTCTACTAGGCATCCTGTCCTTGGGGGTTTTTGTTTGTTTACTTTTTAAAGATTCATTTAACATTTATTAGCCTTTTCCGAGTCCAAACCATGCATATAGGTGTTGTTATTTCCCATTTTACAAAAAGGCCAAGTGGCTGGTCCAAGGTCACAAATGATGAAGACAAGATTTAAATTCAATCTCTCTGACACCAAAAGTTATTCTAATTCTCTATGTTCCCATTTACTCCTTTCTTTAGATGTGGGGAGTGAACAGGAAGTCAATGACTGGATTCTAGTTCCAGCTCTCACACTAACTTGCTACATTCCTCTTCCCCAGGTGGAGCCTCAACTTTTATATTTACAAAATGAGAAGGTTGAACTGAATGATCTCTAAATTTGCCCCAAGCCAATCATGCTCTGAGCCTTTGCTTCTCAAAGAAGGATTCTTTTTTTTTTTTTTTAATTTTATTTATTTATTTATTTATTTATTTATTTATTTTTGGCTGTGCTGGGTCTTTGGTTCGTGCGAGGGCTTTCTCCAGTTGCGGCAAGTGGGGGCCACTCTTCATCGCGGTGCGGGGACCGCTCTTCATCGCGGTGCGCGGGCCTTTCACTATCGCGGCCCCTCCCGTCGCGGGGCACAGGCTCCAGAAGCGCAGGCTCAGCAGCTGTGGCTCACGGGCCCAGCCGCTCCGCGGCACGTGGGATCCTCCCAGACCAGGGCTCGAACCCGTGTCCCCTGCATCAGCAGGCAGACTCTCAACCACTGCGCCACCAGGGAAGCCCTCAAAGAAGGATTCTTAACCAGATATCTTAGAAGCAAGCTTGGTCCCAGTTGTGCGCTCCTGTTCCTCCTCTTTAAAAACTTTCACGCAATCATGTTATAGGTAATTGGCTTTAAAATTCAAATAATGCTAAAAGGCACGTAATGACTCAAATAATGCTAAAAGGCATGTAATGACAAAAAAAGTTCCTTGTTCTGTACACACTTCTCTACCCCGAAAGAAAATCTGGTGACCAAAGCTAATGCTTTTCAACTCATTGGTTTTCTTTCCTGAAATCCATCTCTGTTTTTCTATATAATAAATGTATATTGCTCTTTCAAATCAAAACTAACTGTGCCATACAATTTTTTTTTTTTTTTTTTTTTTTTAACATCCAAGACTTTCCCTGCACAGAAGTTCTATAAAATGCTCTATGGTAAAATTTTCCACTGTGTGAAAACTGTCAAATAATTGGCCAGCTCCATTTTTCTTTTCCTGAAGACATCTTTCCTGGGCCTCCTGACCTTTAACTAAAACATGGGCTCACTGCTTTCTACGCCTGCTACCTAGCTCTGTCTGGTCCTGTGACTTCCCTTTGCCATCATACCAAGAACTCTCTTCACCCACTCTTGATTAGATACCACCTATTCCTTTTTATTATCTACTCTCTTATTTTAGTGAAGCACATCTTTTACATAACTATGCACATTTTCTTGAGACCTTGACATTTTCTTTATTACTTTCATACCTGATTGATTGATTGGTCAGGCATAAAATTTTAGGTTGGAAACTTTCCTTTAGAATTTTGAAAGCATTGCTTCACTGTCTTCTAGCTTTCCATGTTGCTATTGAGAATTGTGACGGCATTTTGATTCCAGATTTTCTCTATGTGACCTCTTTTGTTTTTTTCTCTTTGGAAGCTGTTAGGAACTTCTTTTTTTATCACAACACTTCTCCTTTTTAAAAATTTTTTTATGCTTTTCCCCCACAACAATATGCCTTGCTTTAGGTCATTTTTTAAGCGAGCTTTTTCAGTCAAGAGAAACACATCCTGACACATGTTCTTATATTAGTTCTTTGATATTTTCCTCCCCACCATTTTATCTGTTTTCTCTTTCTGGTTCTCCTATTATTGAGAATACTGAGGTATTGGATTCATGGATTAAATCTCTATTTGAAAAAAAAAATGCTTCTTTCAGCTCCTATCTCTATGTCTTCTTTTTTTTTTGGTCCTGTTTTTTTCAGATGATGTCCTACACTTCATCTTTTAGATTTTCTACTTGCTCTTTATTTTGGCTAACATGTTTTTAGAAGTTCTTTCTTGTTCTCTGATGGTTCTTGTTCTCTGATGGTTTTTCTTTTTCATTCTATCCCTGTTTCATTAATGCAATATCTTTTCTGATCTCTCCTTTCGTTGTGTTTGTTGCTTTGGTCTATTCTATTTTGGAAGTTTTCTATTTTGGAAGTTTTCCACATTTTGATATTCCTTGGCTGTCAGTTCATATAAGAGTGAATCACTAAAAAGTTGATCGGAAGTCTGAATGAAAGGCTTGAAGGTGGGCTTCCTTAGTGATTGAGTGACCAGGTGGCCAGCTGGCTTTTTAAAAAAAAATTACAGCTATAGTATTTTCTCTGGGGATAGTTCTGATTCTGTAAAGAGACTCTTTTAATCTCTGATTGAGGAGATGATTCTAGCTTCTGAAGGAATTCTGGAATTAAGGGCACTTAGTTCTTATTTTCGGTGTCACATCATTCTCACCCTTCTCTCCCTATACTTGGAGAGTCTCTATTACACTTTTCTCATAGAATAAACTTCCGGTCTCTTGCAGGAGTTGGGGGAAATAGTTACTTGCTTACACAAGGTGGTGGCGGGAATCTGGGTCTCTAAATAAAATTTTTAATTAAACATGATTCCAGCCCCTTCTTATACCCTTCCTCTGTGGTTTCTGGTATCCTGAATTCCTGAAATTTTCTGGGATTCTGTGACAGCAAAGTGACTTGCTTCCTGATAGCCCTCTTGACCCTCCCTCTCCCCATGCATTTAAGTCTGATTTTCCTCTTCTCTACTCAATAATTTTTTCTTCAGTCAGTCTGCTTTCTATCTTCAAATATTGTAGTTCAAGTTATAGAATCTTGAACATTGTTTCATTAAAGATGGAGTATGATTTTTCTGGTTCTTGTTCTCTTTGTTATTTGGGGGTCTGATCTCTCTTGGGGAGACGGGGGTTGCAATACCTCTATCTGCCAACTTCACCTGGAAAGTCCTTCATTGCCTTAATGATTTTTTAAAAATTGTGTTTGCAGAATATATAATTTCTCAAGTTCCTTTCCCTTTAAAACAAGGATTACATAAATCATTCATCAAAAGTGTTACTGAATTACATTCTATAATTGTATATGCTTCTTCTAATTACATAACTAGAAATGAGCTTGTAATTAAGCACTTAGCGCTGATGAATCATAAACAATCATATTAAAAATTGTTATGGGTGAAATAGAAAAAAGTAAAAACAGATAACTCAAAAATAAACTGTTTAGAGATTTTGATATATATTGATAAATAGAAAATATTCACCAATACTGTTAGAAATCAATACCTTATCACCTGTTTGAGATGACTCTATGTTACTATTGAAATTACCCAACTAAAACATTTCGGTGGGCAAGTTGTTCAGCACTGACACAGTTTTTGTTTCTTAATGCAAAGTGTGTTTTTCCATGGTCGTGGCCCTTTCAGTAATACTGTTTGACAACAAGGTTTTTGTCATACTGTTTGAGAGCACAGGTATTACTACACATAATAAATTAGGCCTTAAAAAGTAAAATCTTATAAAGTAAGTTTTCACAACAAGGAAGATTATTTATCTTGCACTAGACAAGAAGGTGATAATAGACTTCTTAAAAAAATAGCCTTAAAAAGTCCACTTTTAAAGCAATCTTTTCTAAGTTGCCCTTTAAGGGTATGATAATTGATATATACTGTTTTAGTTTGGACTGCTCTTAAAAAACTATCATAAACTTGGTGGTTTAAACAGCAAACATTTTTCTTAGTTCTGGAGGCTGGGAAGTCCAAGATCAGGGTGCTGGCAGATCTGATGTCTAGTGAGGACCCCCTTCCTGGTTTGCAGATGGCTGTCTTCTCACTGTATCATCACATGGTGGAGAGCTAAGAGGGGGCACAAGCTCTTTTCTTATAAGGGCACTAATTCCACTCAGAGAGCACCACCCTCATGACCCAATTACCTCCCAAAGGTCCCACCTCCTAATACCATCACATGAGGGGTTGAGGAATTCAACACATGAATTTTTTGGTGGTGGAGGTGGGGCACAAACTTTCAGTCCATAACACATATTCAATTCAGGGTCATACAGCTGCATACATTCAAACTGGAGGGAAAAAAAACCTTCTCGGATGTTTCTCAATTTTGAAACGAGTTTTGTATTTAAAAACAAAACCAAAAGGTATTTCTAAGATAATCAAATACTTGTTTTAAAAGAAATTATATATACATATATAATTATATACGTATCTTGTATGTTCAGAATTCTTTTAGATACCTTATAGCAATCCTTAGGGTCCTATTAGCCTTTCTTGGCTAAATAAGCTAGGTATCTATCTATAAAATATTAAGCACATATATTTATTTCTTCTATTTTTACTGCTTATATTATGTGAATATAAAAATGATAACATGTTAAATATGGAATACTCTGAAAATTTTGAATAAAGAAAAATATTATTACATAGTATCTAGAGATAGCCACCTTAAAAAAATACATATTAGCATAATTTCCTCTCATCCTTTTTAATGCAGTTTTCACATGGTTGAGATCACACTGCACAGAGTAAAAAGAGGCCCAATTTTTTGAGTACTTCCTAAATGCTAGGCAACTTGCTAAGTGCTTCATGCACATTGTATCAACATCCCATGAGCCAGATATGTTACATCCATGTCATAGATGAAAAAACTGAGGATTGAGGATGAGGCCATACAACTAGTAAGTGGCCAAGCGGAGACTTTAGCACAAGTTAAATTCAATGTTAAAATGCATACTCTTAACTATTATGTTTATATAATTTTCTCTGTTTACCATTATAACTAACATTCCATGTCATTAACAGATCATTACAAATATCATGTAAATGAAAAATTTCAAAGCTCCCATATGATTAGGCCCCCTTCACTGAAGCCTTACAGTCAATAATATTTTAAAAGCCTCATAGTAATAATATTTAAAAAATCTTTGCAAATGTTAAGAGCAAGAATGGAATATCTTTGTTGTTCAAGTTGAAATGCATCTGGTTACTAGAGACTTTGAATGCTATTTATAAGCTTATTGGACATTTGTATTTCTAAAGAAATATATTTCTCAAATAAGCACAACGTAAATCAGAAACTACAAAATGCTCTTTGGAACAAACACTGTATTACCTCATTGATTCTGGTTACATGGGGGAGGCACAGCCCTTGGGGGTGATGGAAGACCTTGTTTAAAGACCTGAAAATATTTAGATTTGTTCTCTTCCATTATTTCAAGTCACACTAGTTTAACAACGTTAGTAAATCTATTCATTTTTGCCTGATATAGGTTATTGTATTAATGGAGATAAGACTAATAATTAGTATTTCAATTCTCATGTATAATTGATTTGTTTTAAGTTCTGCAAGATAGTTGGTTCGAAGACTTTAAAATCCTCCGCTTAAAATCTTGTTTACATCATTAACTTTTATGTCTAAAGAAAAACAGTAGAAGAAAAAGGCATTTACTAAGCAAAGATAAATGCCAACTAAACCCTTATCTGAAATACCACAAAATTGTGAATTAATGGAGTTTTCATGCATTTCTGATACCTGTTATTCTGATTTCCTCTCTAGTTACAGTATTTTCATTGGAATCTATTTAATACAAGAGTTAGAGCCACTGGTGCATTTGGTTTGATTTATCTAGTGACAATACTACAATTATCCTCCTAGGCAATTATATTCTTTTTTAAAATAAATTTATTTATTTTATTTTATTTATTTTTGGCTGCATTGGGTCTTCGTTGCTGAGCATGGGCTTTCTCTAGTTGCGGTGAGCGGCGCTACTCTTTGTTGCGGTGCGCAGGCTTCTCATTGTGGTGGCTTCTCCTTGCGAAGCATGGGCTCTAGGCACACAAGCTTCAGTAGCTGCGGCACGCGGGCTCAGTAGCTGTGGCTCTCGGGCTCTAGAGAGCAGGCTCAGTAGTTGTGGTGCACGGGCTTAGTTGCTCCGCGGCATGTGGGATCTTCCTGGACCAGGGCTCGAACCCGTGTCCCCTGAATTGGCAGGCAGATTCTTAACCACTGCACCACCAGGGAAGCCCACAAATTATATTCTTGAGAGTAAATCTAATTTTGGTTTAATCCTCCAAGTGATTTTAATTCATTTTCCATATATCTTGACAAAGTAATTATGAAAAAAAAAACCCATTATGGATACATTACTATGATATTTGGGAAAAATATCACTTCCCAAAATACATATACATTGTTAGTTGGTGTTAGTGAATTATATGACTTTGAAAGTTACAAGAATATGCCAGAATGATTTATCACTTTTAAGCCACAGAAGGGTAAAGAGATGTATGGCTGATAGGCTGGGAATTTTGTGATTTGAGAGGTGAGTAAATAGGCAGCAATATCTTGCTACCTTATACATTCTGCCTGGTGTACTGGTAACATGGGCATTGGTTTAATGGTTTGTTTTGTGGGAGAAGCTTTATCCTCTACCCCATCATTTATGTAAAATTTAAGCAGCATATAAATATATATTTAATTTGAATTTGCTGTATGAGATGTCTATATTTTCCTGAATATCCTTATTAACAGTTTTCTTAAAAGTTTACTTCTCTTTCTATAAGCTTGGCTTGAGATAACCAATCTATATTATACCTACAAAGGAAACAAACTATATACTTTTTAGGCTATAAAAATAACAATAAACCCCACAAATTTGCAGTAGTTGGTATTTAAGAAATGAATTTCATTGGACAAAAATCATAAGTACTACAAAAGGTCTGAACTTCTGAGACTGGACAAGAACTCCACCTAGACAAGCCCACTGTATATGTTATATGAACATATACAGTTGGGAATGCAAATTAGCACAATCTTCCTAGAAAGTGATTAGGCAAAGGTATCAAAAATCTTAAGTGATGCCTAAGATATACATAATAGTAACAATTACATTATAATAACAACAAAAGAGAAATACGATTAATGAGTAGGGAAAGTATTTATGACAATTTCAGGTAAAGCAGGACCTATGTAGTATGACCTCAACAATGTTAACATGTGTGCAAACATGCATTTGTTTGTGTGCATAAATACATAAAGACTAAAGGGTTTTGACAGTATTTATCTCTCACTAGCTGAAATACTGGTGATTCTTCCTTATACTATTATGTAGTTTTCTATATTGAGCACTTAGTCCTATAAAAATAAGAAAAACTTATTTAAAACAGATACAAGAACAGCAGCAATGTTAACATCTTAATGAAACTCAAATTCCACCAGCGCATACAACCCTGGGTTTAAGGGAACTGGCAGAATCACTTTATCTTCGGTCTCTTTAGTAGCATCAAACAGTAACAATTTGATCTGAAGGTTTCAGAAACATCACCAATATACTTTCTATTGGAAACTTAAAATACATGTAGATATCAAATCCTTGCTAAAGAAAGTGTTATCTAAAAGCAACTCTAGTATTTACAGGCTGTTAACAAGCTATTTTTTTTCCTATTATATTCTCTGTTTTTCTCTTCTTTCATTATCTTCTAAAAATGTAGAATAAACCAAGCGAAGTCATCTTCATTAGAATTCATTTATTCATTCAATTAGTAACTATTTTTAAGTACTTGCTATGTGTCAAACAATTTTTTAGGCACTGGAGATTCTGCAGTGAAGAAAATAAAGTTCTCGTCTGGTAGAGGAACAAATATTATCTCTACCATGTAATGATGAAATGCTGTGAATGAAGTAATATTCATTAATAGGCTAGACTTTATAGACAGTAGAAAACAAAAGTTATAAATTTCTTGTTTAGCAAAGAAAATAAAAGTATCACCTTTATTTACTCTAAGACATATTATTTTTCTTATTTAGTTAATTAAAGAAATTGAAATTGCTTGATTACTTACCCCAATATTAAATGTCCCTGTAAAATACTCCATATTTGCTTGAATGAACCAAATGTTGCTTAACCCTAGTTCGTCACTTCTCTTCTTAGCACGAATTAATGATAATTCCTTGTTTTCTATTAATGTAACCTAGATTGTACCCAGGAAACAATAGTATATTCAGTAACATAATTCAGACATTAGGGTAAAGTATTATTACTGTGTTTACTAGCTTTAATAATGTAGATCATATTATATTGATCCTTATCCTATGCCAGGAAGTAGGCCAGATAATATAGTACAAAAATGAACAAGGTCCTTGAACTCTTGAAGCTCCTAGATATAGTTGTATAAGTGAAACAGGCAATTATAATACAGTGAGTGATAAGTGTTTAATGAAAGACATATAATGTGTTATCAGAGCATGCAGACTGGATGACTAAGGGAGGTTTTAGTCATTTAATATGAAAGAGTAACATATTAACTGAGGCCTGAAAAGTGAATAGAAATCAGCTGCGGGAATAAAGGTGTGTTTCTAGCAGAGAGAGAAACGTATGAAGGCCCAAGATAAGAAAGATACGGTGTATTTGAAGAACTGAGAAAACTGGTATAGCTGGGGTACAGTGTGTGATGGTGACAGTGGAGGTAGGGAGACACGGTGTGGGGTGTAGGAATCAGGCTGGAGAGGTAACAGGAGCCAGATCATGTGCAATGAAAGGAGGTCTGGTTGCTGCAATGCATAGTATGGATTGGTGGGGGACAGGCAGAAGGCAGGGCAACAAGTTCAGAGCTTCTAACAGTAATCCAGGCCAAGGCAGGTGGGAGACCATCACTGGTTCAGATGGAGAAAAGTGGGCCAAGTTAAATCACTTTCATCACTATCATTCCTAGTTTGGTCCTTATTTTGTCCTTATGCTTGTCTTTATGGAAAAATCCTGGATCCCTTTGTATAAAAAGCCTGTCAGAGGATACTTGAGGTCAAAGGTTTTCCAGCCTTTATTCTAGTCAAGACTTCGTTTTTCCAGTTTCAACATTTCTAAGTTTCCAGAGCTGTTGGGAAGGGTAAAAAAGACACCATATCCCTGCCTGACTCTACATCTCCAGGATTCTGCTCTATGAGCTTTATTCCTCTTACTCCAACCATGAAATTGTTGTTTTCCTTAGTGATGAAACGAACATCTGCCTGTTTCTCCCAGTATTCCTCATTTATTTTGCTCTTTATTTTCTAAGAAAGATAAAGAATAATACTCTCTACTCTCTATCATTCTGCTACATATCATTCTGGCTAGTCTATGAGTTCTTCCACATTTTTTCTTCTGAAAATAATCACTTTAATTATTTTGTAATTTCCGGAGAGCTCACTAACAAAGGATCTGCCCCAGTTCAATCATCAGATTCTAGACTTCTATGCTGAAAGATGGTCACTGTGAGGAAATGATTTAATATTACAGAAGACTAAAAGCAGCACTAACTTCTAACAAATGGTGGCAACAATCGTATAAATTATGGTACATTTACTTAAAAACATATTATGCAGTCACATTTTAAGTGCTATTTTAATGGTGATATTTGAAATTATCTGCAATAGCGAAAAACATTTATGATATAAGATTGAGTGAAAGCAGGGGATTGAAATTGTACTTGCATTTTTAGAATTTGCAGCAATAAGCATCCTCATGAACAATGACAAAGAGAACATGGGGAGAAATGCATTTGGTGCATCAGTTGGTAGATTTGGGGTTTATCTTTTTCTTTAAAAAATGTTGTTGTTACAATTCTGACACAATGAATAAAAATCAAGCTACCAAAGAATATGCTCAACAAGTTTCAGAAGCTAGTATTTCCAGTATAAAACTATGTTGACAATTAAACTTCATCATTAATTATTTTATTTAAGAGTGGAATAATTATTTCTTTTAAAAATTATTTAAAACTACAGCCCTTTTATAAAAAATAAAAAATGTAGTGGTCCTACTTACTTTTCTCCCCTATGATTCTGAATCTTAGAAGTTTAGTTCAAAGAAATATAAAATGCCTGTGCCACATATTTGACCTGGGTGAATGATTATAAACTCAAAGGGGAGGAAAAAGCCAGACTCAGCTAACTGAATTGTGTAGTTTCCTTTCGTCTATTATTCAGACTTTACCTGGCATGATGGCAGCATGTGAGCAAGGACAATCCCAACATGGCCCTGAAAAAGGAAAAAAAAGAAACAAGTTAACTTTGGTTTCTGAGGCTTTTGTTTATTCTGAGACAATAATCTTGCCAAATAAAAACATGACATTTAATGTAGTATAGTAAAGTCACATCATCTTGGAAAGGCTAAAGAGAATAAAGGAGAGATAGAATACCCCGCCGCTGCAGAAATCCACAATTCTGTCACCAGGTTTGGCCTGATTTGTCACCACATAAACAAGGTTGTTTAACTGTTGCTGCTTCCTCAAAGCTCGATCACTGGACATTTTACCTGGGAAAGACAAGAGATGAAGACGATGACACGTTATATGTTGTAGGGGACTGAGATGGCACTCGTGGGCTAGACTAGCAACCTACAGGAAGAGCGGTACAGATGTAAGGGGATTACACATTCCATGTAATCCACCATGAGAGGATTAGAGAACTGGAACCCAGAGGTGAACTCTATTTTGCTTCTTTTTACTTTTATTCCTACCCAACTTTTCTTTCAATAGTCATTAACAGAAAATCTATGAAAAAATGGCTTTGAAAGAGAGGAAACAATAAGTGAAACATTAACTTCAGAGTCATAAACAAAGTGTTCAGTAAATGTTTACTGGATGAATAAAAAATTAACAGTAATAATCTCTTCCCTCTATCCCTCTCCGAGACATAGTGTAAAGATTACCTAGTTTCAGCACATTGCTTAAATCGCCTTGGAGGAAAGAGACCTATAATAATAGAAACATTTTTATTATTTAACTGGCACATCCGTGAACTCTTAATTCTTCTCGTTAGGACACTTGGAACACAGGTGTCACATTGTGTAAAATACATCAATGGTTATTGTATTTAGAAATAAATTAGATTTTCTTATTTCTGCTTTGAAACTTCCTTTCCTCATGAGTGTGTCAGACACAGAAATTTAATGCAATTAGAGATTGAGGATAGGGCATTTCCAAGTACAAAATGCCTTGGGCCTAGCAGCATGGAAACATCTTAACTTTTCTTTCAAAAGCTACTAGTTAAGTCCACTAAAATATCTTCAGAAGAATGCATAAAATTATTTGTTTTTACATATTTCAAATGTACTGTTTGTAAGAGCAAGATTAAGAAAATGTAAGAGAGTAGCTCTCAGTGATATAGATAAAAGAAAAAACCCAGATAATCTTTTTGGCTTGATCAAAAATTATATACCTATACAAAGTTTCCCCACTCCATTTTCACAGAAAAATTGCATGGCTTTCTTCTTTTCTGTTTTCCTTCTTTCTTATGTTACTAAAATTAAAACATTGGGAAACTTTTAGGAAAAAATAGAAAATGTGGATTTAAAAAGATCTATATGAGAGAAGAAGTCCATAATCTCATAATTCATAGGTAATATTTCTGTATATATGTACTTCCAGCTATACCCGTAAGTTCATAATTTTCTAGATGGCATAGGAAACATTATAATATAAATCTTTCTGTGCCCATGAATTTGTTTCTACACTACAAGTTTTAATGGCTGCATAGTACTTTATTAACTATCTATACACAACTTATTTAACCAATTTCCTATTGTAACAATGCGGTCATCATCATACAACTGAATCATTGTGTGTATTCTTAATTATTTAGCACGGCCTAGTGTGAATTTCAAACATGAAAAGCATTTAAATCAATTGTTGGGTGACTTCATTTGTGAAGACAGTTTCATGTAGCTTTAAAAAAATTATTTTCACTTTTCTCTAATAATATAATGGCAAAATATTTACACAGAGTTAGTGAAAGCCCTTGTGATCCCACCTTCAGTGGATAGCCGCTCCTAAGAGGTTTTATTATGACAATTTTCAAACACAAGGCAAAGTTGAAAGAATTAAGATTCAGTGAATGGCTCTATACCCTCCACCTAGATTCTACCATTAACAACTTACTAGACTTGGTTCATCGCACTTCTATCTATCTATCCACCCCTCTATCCATTCAGTCATAAATCCACCTAATTATTTATTTTTATTATGGCAATGCAGTTTTGATTTGGAGGAAGAAGAATAAGAACACGGAAGGGGAGGAAGAAGGGGGGATCAGAAGGCAAAAAGGAAAAGTACTTTTGAGGCCCGTAGGAGAGCGAGGGTCACAACGGCTGCTATTAAAGGGGGCCACCACGAGGCAAGAAATGAGCACAAGCATTTTAGTCTTTGCTCTGTTTGTGGATTTCTTAACAGTTCTTAGACAAAGGATTTTCATAAAACAAAGTCAAAAGAAATTATCACTTTGTTATAAAGCAGAAACTAACACACCATTGTAAAGCAATTATACTCCAATAAAGATGTAAAAAAAAAAAAAAGAACAAGGAGATAAGAAAATAAAACTTATTTAATGGAATATCTAATAATAAGTTCTGTACTGTACTTCTATTAGATATTTAGAATGACCTAACTTTCTTAGGTCTGTTTCAAAAGCAAATGTTTATGAAGATCTGTTTTTCTTGCTAAGCCTGCCTCTTTGCATATGAAGAATCTGTGCTTAAATGAAGGTTGAAGGCAAAGAGGTACCTTTCAGGTTTGTGTTTAAATAGAGAGACTATTAAGCTGCCCATAATATTCACAGGTTGGGCTAAAAATACACTAGCATGATGCCTCAGTGCTTTATGGAAAAACTGCCTCTAATAAAGCATTCCTCCTCACCATTCTAGTTTTATAAGTAAATAGAGAAACACATTGAACAAGAAAGTGGTATTTTGAGACACCGTATTCATTTAAAAACCAAATCCTACTTTCTATTTATATCCAACATTCTTGTGCCTGACACTATTTACAAGCATAAAAATATTTACATATTTATTTATTTATTTATTTTTGGCTATGTTGGGTCTTTGTTGCTGTGCGTGGACTTTCTCTAGTTGCGGTGAGTGGGGGCTACTCTTCGTTGCGGTCCGCGGGCTTCTCATTGTCGTGGCTTCTCTTGTTGCGGAGCACGGGCTCTAGGCGCACGTGCTTCAGTAGTTGTACACAGGCTCAGTAGTTGTGGCTCGTGGGCTCTAGTGCGCAGGCTCAGCAGTTGTGGCGCACAGGCTTAGTTGCCCGGCGGCATGTGGGATCTTCCCGGACCAGGGATTGAACCTGTGTCCCCTGCATTGGCAGGTGGATTCTTAACCACTGTGCCACCAGGGAAGTCCCTATATTTTTAACTTGACTAAAAACGATGGTTCTTTAGGTGTCATCATGGAAAAACAAAACTCAAGAATCAAATGTTTTAATACAAATGATCTTATTTGTCCTGCAACGTAATCCTCCTACAGTGGAGTCTTCTCCTTGTCTAATTCAAGTTAGGAGGAACCTGATTAGACAACTTCAATGTTGTTTGCATTACCCAAAAAGAAAGTACAAGGAAAGGTAAAGGAGACAATTTTTAAACTAAGGAAGAGCCATACTAGGACACCTGCATTTTTGGTCAGTTCAAAGCATCAAATAAAGCAGAAAAAAAAAAAAAAAGCCATGGATGGAAAATGTGTACATGTGCAGCCAGGACACCTGTTCAGTCTAGTAAATTGTGCTTAAGATCAGGCAGCTCTTAATTTATTCTTTCTTAGTCTGAAGCAACAAAGTACCTTGAATATTATAATTTACTGGTAAAAGGAAAATGGTTGGGTGCTTGGATACATATTAGACTTTATTTGCTGTTTTGTTTTCCAAGTATTTCTTGGAGATGTAGTATACCACCCACATTCTGTGAATTTTTAAAAAATATAATTAAATATGGAGACAAAGAAAAGGGCTAAAACTAATGGTTCAGAGATTTTTAAAATATGTTTTTGTTTGAAAAGCTATAAAACCAAGAGAGCAAGAGTAAATTTCTTCAACAGTGATGGGTGTAGTACAGAGGTTGTAGAGAAGGTGTGAGACAATTGAATACACAAGGTGGCACCAACAGAACCTTTGGCAGGTGAGAAGGAAGGTGACAACCACAAATTTTAATGTTTTTAAGAGGCCTGATTAACAACATTAAGACAAGCTGATGAATGGTCATTTATCATGTTTCATAGGGCAATGGACAGTGAAGGCCAAGCTCCACCTTCCGGGTAGCTATGGTTTTCATGCTTGGAACCGTCACTAAACTCCTACTATATGCCCAGCATATAGTACCAGTACCTTGTCCAGGTACTGAGGACACAACTCAAAGTGAATAAGACATAGTCCCTGTCCTTCAGGAGCTAAGAAGGTATCTAAGAAGACGGTATGGTGTGCATTATGTGCAAAGGTATGTGCACTGCAGATAAAGAACTAACTGAGACATCACAGAGGATTTTGCAGAGATGTGGGGCATTTCAGCTGAGTCTTTAAGGAGGAACAGAAACTTGCCAGGTAGAATGGCAGGGAAAGCATGATATGATATGGCATACTTAGGGGGAAAATGCAATTGCTCACTTGTGCTTGAAAATGATGATCAATGGGAAGGTGGTAGAGCATAAGATAGAACTGAAAATTTGGTAGGGATAGATGGGAAAGGGCATTGCTTGTTATCTTGCCTCTCTGGGCTGTACAGAAAACATGGCCTTGCTTTAATACTTAATATGTATGCTTAGAGCTCCTTACAGACAAGTTCTCTTTGAATAGACAGCTCTGTTATTTTTACATTATTCCATACTAAAGATGTTTTTTTATATTGCTAGCCTGCATCATTTTTATTCTGGATAGAGTATATCCCCAAAGTAGATAGAATTATTCATAAAATTATGTGGAGCATTCAACCTCAACTGATGCTAATGTCATTAAATGATTTAATTAAGAAAATGGAATTGAATGAATTGAGCTCACTGAATCATTTTGAGCTCTGCTGTTCTAGATGAGAAAGCCTCTGGACTCCGTATTGGATTGTCCTTCCCACTCTCCTTCCCAGGCTCCTCTCCCCGTGGCAGTCCCTGAAATGCTGTGCTCACCAGGTTCTGTCTCTGTGCCATAGCTCATCACTGAGTGTGATTTTCTTGAGTATACTACTAAAGTCCCTTCCAAAACTGCCTACGAAAATACCTGTCCTTGCTTAAAATACCTTTAAAGGCTCCCCTCTGCCTTATGAAAAAAGTCCTGACTTCTTGGCAAAGGCCTTTAATGATCTGGGCCCTGTTAATTTGCCGACCTTACCTTCTGCTACTTTCATAATATATCCCCTATGTTCCAGCCTCTCTGAACAATGGATATAGTTCCTTGAATTTATCATGGCTGGTGAGTCAAGTTGCTTTATAAATTTGTTCTCTTTGCTTGAAACCTATTCCTCACTCCTGGCTACATTGACATGTATTCCTTTTGTAATAAGTTTTTTTTTTTTTTAAAGACAAAAGAGAAAAAAGTTACTTTTTCAAACTATTTATTATATTTCCTGTTATTATTAACTACTGAAGAAGTTTTCTTATTATAAAATGATTTACCTAGGCATTATTCATTATACCAACTACCCAAAAAGGACCATTAGCTGAAATTGCTTCTGTCTGCATGAAATAGATACAGATGATTTTTCCTGGAACTACATAAACTTGGGCCCAATTAAATGGATAGAGTATTAGGAGACTGACAGGCACATAACAGGAGCTTAATAAAAGTTTAATGAATGATTTTTCTCTATAATTATGACTTAGCATTTCAAGGCAGTAAGTTAACTTTTGCACATATTAAGTATGAAAACAAATTCAACTGTATTTGAAAATACACTGTATTGAAATAGAAAAGGAAGTCAACTATGAAACAATATTAAAACTGGGGATGGAAAAGTTTCCAAAAACTTTAATGAGGGAATAAGAAAGTTGCCTTTAAAGCTATACCAAAAACTAGAACAGCGTAAATAAAATTCCTGTAGAAACTCCTGAGAAGCATGAAACTAAGCAGCAACATAAAGTTTACATTTTAGGTTAGGGCAACCTTGTTTTAAATTTTGGAAATGACTTCTTGGAAATACTGAAAATTTAGAATAGGTGGAATTTACATTTTTTAAAGCCAGTTGCAGGTTGCATCACTAATCCTCTTAGCCATACTGACCCCAGAGTGACAATACTCTTGCAACAGTGGATACCTTTTCCCTCTCTCCCCCATCCCCAGCCCATTCACACATCCCACAGTGCAGTCTATGAAATCAGTAATACTGTAACAGTGTGATGGCATTTTCACTCTGATAGTTTTGTTATAGATATTATGAGTTGTCAATAATTATCAATTAGAAATTCAAAATTCAAAAGAAGCCAGTTTATTCCTCTCTAAATTGAGGAACACTGACCTCATAAAAATCTCTTTCTCAATCAATCATTCAACCAACAAATCAACCAACTAACTTGACCTACACAGAACTGTTCTAGACAATGTTAGGGTCACAAAGATGTCTATCGCTTGATTTCTGTCCTTAATGAACTTCTACCTAATTTAAAATAGTACAAAAACCTTATATATGACCTTAGAAGATGTATTTTATTAACCACATTGTACAGTATTTTTAATGACATTTTAACAGCCCTAACTTACAAAAATCCATACTTCTTTCATTAAAGCTTCTAAAATGACTGATAATTGTTTATATGATGCTTTGCAGTTTTTAAGCACTTGCACATTTGACACATCATCTAACCTCAATATTGTCAGGTTGCTAGGTGGATAACCTGTTCCTTGTTTTACAAATGAGGATACAGCACTGAAGAGGTTGCTCAAACTTAGCATTTGTTTAAAGACGCACAGCTGGTAGGCAGTGAACATGGGATTCTAACCAAGGATTTCTAACTTTAGGTTCAGTCTTCTTTGCAATATGGTCAGCCATTTCTTAAGCAGATGACTTTGTGATTTCAGAATTTCAGGGCTGGTCCTTTTTTTCTTTTACCTGTTCAAGGAAATGAGGTGCTTTCTAGCAGGGAAATGAGGGATATCCCTAACAATTATATCTTAGGGAAAAAAAGTGAATTCTTCAGAATCAGTCATAAAATGCATTTTATTTCAGTTTTCCTCTAAATAAAATTTCCAAAAGCAGGCTTACCAGTAAAAAGGATCAATTTAAGTTCTGAACTTCAATATTTTGGAATATATCACTAAGGCATTATCTGCAGGTCTCATAAATCACTCTGTTTAATGAATTGAACTTTGAGTGTCACCCTTTCCAGAAAAAGACCATTTCCTCACCTTGGAACTGTAGCAACCTTTTAAATTTTATAGAAAAGTGATCTGGGGAGGTTGAGCAATCAATTTGTTGCAAAATTGGATTATCCAGGAGGAAAAACTGAAAATAGATTGGGATGATCTTTCGCGTTTTAGTACTGCAGGTGCTGACAAATATAGCATGCACCTTCACCCTTCCATATCTAATTCCAGGGCATCTTTTAAAAAAACAATAACTACAAGTACTTAGGCAAGATGCACAGTTGAGGAACAATAGTTGAAGAAAGTATAGCCACATTATTTGCCAAATCAAAACTTCTGTTTGTTTATAAAAAAGCTTAGATACATTGAATAGTGGAAATTTTAAAACTTCTTATTCCTGCTATTTTTTTTCCTCTAAGATGAATAAAACATTTTGACTTCAGAATACCAGACACCAGGGTTAATTGAACACATATATTTTCATTTCATTCAAATGCTATTTATACCACACAAAGTAATTGTTTCTTTGCCCTGGAATTTAGTTAAAAAAACATTTCACAATATCTTCCAACTTGCCCACAAGACCAAATTGAAATGCTTTAGAACAAAAAAAGTTAACTCTAGAAAATAGGTATTTATTTCTTCTCCCTTTTTTTTTGGAGGCTTAAGTTAACAACAGTAAGGTATTTTAATAGTTCCATTAACTTTTGAGATCATTCAAGTAATCCTCAATTTGAGTTCTAATTTGATGTGTTTCACTGTTTTTCGGTTAAATGATAGTAGCCTGCAATGGTGAGTGTTAACTTTCCTGGAGTCTACTGATTTTCTAAAAATAGCTTCTCTTATATACATAGTATTTTAATTTCTACTATGATATGACCCATAGGTTTTCTTGTTTGATTTATTCATATATTTTATTCTGATTAAAAAAAAATGAAAATGAATATATCTAAGGTGACATGGCTCTATATTCTTTGATAATATTAATACTATATTAATATGCAGCATTCCCATCAAGAGGTGGCATCTGTGTCTGTTCCCTTGACTTGAGCTCTACGACCACTTGACCAGTGCAATATAGAAGAAAGACTGTGCTCATTTCTGGTAGCTTCCATGTCCTATCTTTTGAGACACTTGCTCTTGGAACACAGCACCGTGCTTTAGGAAGCCAAGCCTCCCCAGCTGATGCTGTATGAACAAACAAGCTTTCCCACCAAGTCCTACCTAAGTTGAAGATTTGTGAATAAGATAGATAATTGTTATTTAAATGCACTAAGTTTTGTGGTGCATTTATGCAGCTATAGATCATCTGAACAACATCCTAAATTGGGCTTGTAAGGATTATCATCACTGAATAGTATTTATTAAGTCATCTACCTATACATGGAATGGTGCTGGATACTATGACAATAACCAAAATAGAAAATAGTTATTATACCTAAGAGTTAAGAGCTCAAGGCAGTGGTATTCATTGCAAGCTACAGAGGGACTCCTCTATAAACCTGAAAGGCAGTCTTGAATTCCAGCCCTACTATTCCTTTTCTCTTTCTAATGGTCCTAACCCTCATGAGCCTAACTGTAAAGACTGCTGGGATCTCAGCAGCAAGGGATGGTGCAAAGAAAAGGATTATGGTAACTAACCCAGGTACAGGCATGGGTAGGGATGGGGACCGTGATCCAAATAGGTGTTGCACATGTGGGTGGCAGGGCTTATACTAAATCATAAGAGATGACAGATCTAAAAGAACAAGGCTGCACTGAAACTGCACCATTTGGGAGGTTGGAGTTTACTGATACATGGACACACTGATTCAGGGCCTGGGTAGAGCAGGGTAAGACAGGTACTGATCTTTTTTTTCCTAAACTGGAATTTTGTATATTCCTCCCATTCTCTGGTTCTTTCATTATAACCTCTACAGAGTAGTTTATTAATTTAGCAAAAGTTTTTAAGAACTCATTATATGTCTAGTCTTGATCAAGGAGCTAGGACACCATGGTGAACAAGGGAGATTCTTTTATTTCAGAGAAGGGAGTTTGACATCAAACAATTAAATCAAGTGATAAATGATATGCAGAAAATTAAAATAGAATGATATGGTTGAAATTGACTTGGTGAATATTTTAGATTAGGTGGTCAGGAAAAGCCTTACTGAGCAAGCAACAAAACTGAGATCTGAATGACAAGAATCCAGTCATGGGAAACAGGAGGAAAGACACTCCATATAAAGAGAACTGCTGATGTAGTCATCAGGTGGAGAGGAGCTAAAGAATGCTTGAGGAAGATAATTATAATTTTATATATATATATTTATCCTTATCACTAATATATAAATAAAGTCACTGATTGGATATTCTTATTTGCTGGTATTAGCACAACTGAAGGATTATTATGTGCTAAGCATGTTTCATTTATTGTTTCAATCTTCTGTCATGAGGTTGGTACTGTTACTTCATTGTCAGATGAGTAAATGTGAAAAAAAAAAAAAAAAAGGTAACTTGCCTTGGTCACGCAGTTACTCCATGCTAAAGCCAGGGTTTGAATCTTGCCAGTCTCATTCCAGCGCCTGTGTTCCTATCCACCACCCCAGGAATCACAGATCTGTATTAGTAAAATTTTTTTGAATAGGACACAAATATATATGGGACTATCAATTTGTCTGTTAAATATTTGTCTGTTAAAGTTTACTGTCTTTTTTAGAAAAACAAATAGAACTTATTTTCTATTTTAGTATACACTATGCTGTTTCCTCTGTGTGGTATAGATACATGTTTCATCTGTATTTCGACAGCAGAGAAATTTTCATCATTATCAAATATCATTCTTTTGTATTTTGGTAATATACTTAATTCTAATCCCAAAATCAGCATGAAAGGCATGCTAAAGTCAACTTTTCAGGGAACTGTCATGCAATGAGAATGCTGGAGTTGAATTATATGTGCATAAATGGCTTTGACATAGTAAAAAAGAGTAATTCAGGACTTATCTGGGTGGTTACTGAATATTCAGGGCAAGTGCTCCCTTTGGTCACAACCAAAGTTCAATAAATATGAATATTCCTATATCTTCATTGCTTAGACTTTTAAGTGTAAAAGTAATGGCCAATAGCAAATTAAAAACTCTAGTGTGTGAGTATGCACAAATGTACATAACAAAACCAACCAACCAACCAACCAAATAGCCAAAATAATCACAGCATTCTTGGCATTTACTTGGTAAAGGAATGCTTCCCAGATTCACACGATCATTAAAAATAATTTTCAGAAACCCAGAACAGAAGAACCTGGAAGTAAATTTGAAGTAACAGGATGGGTAGACCTTTCTTATTAGAAAGAAGTTTTTTTTCTCTCCCTCCTCTAGTGGTTCGAAATACCATATCCATAGCAAAGACACCCAAATCTATAATTTAGCTAACACTGCTCTCTGGAACTCTACGTTGGATCTAGATCAGGTTTTCCAATTGCATCTTTAATATCTCTGTTTATGCCAGTCAGGGACCTCAAACCAAACATGTCCAAAACCCAAACTCATTTATCTTCCATTATGAAAACTGTTTCTTTTCTGGAATCCTCTCTATTTGTTAATGGTACCACCATCTATTCATCCTCCTCCGCCCAAAGCCATATCCTCAGTTCACAGTCTTTTTATTTCTCACTTTTACTACTGCAACTGTCTTCTAATTAAACACTCTGTCCTACATTCTCACCTTTTCGTACCCATTTTTCAAAAGATGCAAATGTGTTCATGCTACTCCCCTTCCTGCAAGTCTTCAACGGCCCACGGCTGACAGACCAGATTTTAAACACCGAGACGTCATTGTCTGACCCAGCTTACTTCCTGCCGCCTCTTTACTCCTGCCCTTTCACCATTCTTTGGTCAGATATAACCACCAGGTATTCTCCAAATGCACCAGGCTCTGTCACTTTTCTGAGGTTTTAAACATATTATTTGCTTTGTCATGCATACCACTGTCCCAGAGATTACAAACTGTTTTTGGAACACTAGCCCCTTAGGATATTAAGAGATATTGGGAGGGAAACAAAGTGGCTTCCATCAGGTAGCCTTAGCAAATTCATATATTATCTAATTTTTTAGAGAATCACAATGCCCATTAGCAGAGTAAAGACTCTAAAAAGTCTCATGGTAGAAATACAGTGCTTCCCAAAATTATCTGACAACTGACTGCTTTGACTATCTAATTCTCCTTAGGGACTATTTTAGGAACCCACTTTAGAAAACATTGCTTTACCCTACCTCCTTGCTTAAAAATGCCTACTCATCCTTCAAATTCACTTCCAATGAATGCAGTGAGACAACAGAGACACAGACCAGATTCTTCAGACTACACACCCTTCTACCTCAGGACAAGAGTATTTCTCAGGGACCTCCATAAATTTCTTAATATACAAAACCCAGTCACATGCTAGTTAGGCTCAAGTCAATGAGCCAGCAACAAAAAGCAACAAAAGGCACCAAAACATTTTTCTTGAAAGTGAGTTATGAAAGCTGTGTTTAGAAGCTCAAAGACATTAGCTATCAAAATATTTCTTCTTGAATATTAACTTAGAAAAGAAAATGACATGACATATTAATGTAAACTTTTGAAATATTCTGAGAACAGAGTCATAAGTAGTGTTCATCACAGTTAAAATAGATGCTCTGTTTAGTTATATACAGAAACAGCTAATTGCTTATGAGAATTCTTGAGGAAAATGTTTCAAACTTAACATTTCTAGATACCCAATGAAATATATAATATTAACATCTAAATATCCTCGCTAATGAATAGCCCTAAAATCTATCATCTGATGTTTGTGATACTTACATGGTAGCATAAGGGCATTTATGAATAACACCTACATATCTCTATACCCACAAAACAGGTGAGGAAATTTCCTCACTCTTTAAAACAGGGAAACATATCTTGGTCACTTTCAAGCCTTTTAAAGTCAGATTTGAAGTCACATACATTTCCTCCCATTATTTAGATCCCACATATATGATACACTGAGACACCAAACATATAGAACAAAAAACACCTGGAGATGGTAGTTAGTCAAAAAGTTCCATCAATTTCTACTAGTTTACTCAAATCTTACAAACATGTAATTAGTTTTTACTTTCAAGTTAATAAAAGAAGCAAGAACTCCTCTCTTCATAAGCTAGTAGAAAACAGGTAGACTTCCTGGAGAATAGGACATTAAAATAAACACTTGTACTGATGGGCTTTAAAATCCATATGTGGATGATTCAGCAAAAGACTTTGTACTTTCATTTATAGTAAAAGAAACAACACTAGGTTAACATATGAGAATTTTAGTTGCCTTTTAAGGAATCATATCCAAACACTGAGGAAAAACATATTGGGATTAGGAATAAGAAGCAGCAAAACTATAAATAACCCATTAATTTATACAACCCACACAAAAAAATAATATTTTTGCTAAAGTATACTTTGAAACACCGTAAACAACATTTCAAGAGGAAAAGGAGAGCAGTTATAAAACTAAAACTTTCACTAGAAGTGGGAAAAAATTTTTTTCTTTCTATCATTAACAGAGAGGTAAGAGGAATTTCAACAGTCAATTAATAAATATTTATTAGGTGCTAAGCACTGCTCTCAGGGTTGGGGATATAGCAGTCCCTGCTGCCACAGAACACATATTCCAGTGAAGGTAGACAGATGATACACACAAAACAAACATATACTACATCAGGGGCTAGGAAGAAAAATAGAGAAAGGGGGCAAAGAGTGAGGGAGAGGAGACTTATTTTAGATAGGATGATCTGAAAGGGACTCTCTGATAAGATGACATTTGAGATCTGAATGAAGTGGTTGAGTCAGGCATATGGATTGTCTGGGGGAAGAGTTTTCCAGGCAAAGGGGATAACAAATAGAGTTAGTAAATAGGAGACTGGCAGAAGAAAAGATCAAAGAAATAGCCAGGGGCGAGAGTATGCACGGCTCTATAATCTATGTAAGAACTTTGGATCTTATTTTGAGTTAGGTGGATTTTGTGGCATTATTTGACTTTTTAGAAAAAATTTCTATAGGCAAGCAAGGGTAGAAGCAGGGAGTCTGATTAGGACACTACTGTAGTAGTCAAGGTCAGACACGATAGTTGCTCAGGCTAAGGATAGGGCAATGGAAGTGGTGAGCAGTGACTAGGTTTGGTGTATATTTTAAAAACAGAGCGGACAGAATTGCTGATGAATTAGATGCAGAGGGTAAAAGAAAGAGGAGTCAAGAATGACTCCAGAATTATGGCCCCGAGCAACTAGAAGAACCAAAGTGTCACATGTTGAATTGCAGTAGAGGTAGAGGTATGAAGTCTAAATCCTGATGTTTTTCCATGTTTAGCATTTAGAGTCTGAAGAAGAACCAGTAAAGGAGACTGATAAGGAGTCATTCTATGGTTTCTCAGAGGTCAACTGAAGAAAGTATATCAAGGAGAAGGGAATTATTAATTTTGTCAAACGCAGTTGATAAACCAAGGAAAATAAGGACTGAGACTTGTCCATTGGATGTACTAAATGGAAGTCATTGGTGACCTTGAGAACAGCAGTTTTGTAGGAGTGGTAAGGCAGAAGCCTGATTTTCATGAGTTCACGAGAGAAGGACAACTAATAAATGTACAAGGCCCAAAAGAAATAGAAAATCACCATGTTACAATAACTATAGTAATAATTGATCTGAGTAAGAATCATCAGTGGATGCTAAAACCATTGGTGAAAGACTACTGGGGAATAAGACAGTCTCAAAGTAGCTTCCCAGAGATTACCTATTATTACAAAGGAAAACGAGTATCTCTGCAATGGAGAAATGTGAGAGACACCACCTTAACCTAGTGATAAACTTATCCTGAATAATAACGTGTCAAACTGATACCATGTTCTCCCTGCTATGGTGCGCTCAGAGGGATACAACATCCACTCTGTAGCATGCTTGCCAAAAATGTTTAGGAGTCACTTTATTGCAGACCTGCCAACAGTTTAGCCACCATTTAATAAAGGAAACATATAAACCCAAATTGAGAATATTCTGTAAAACACCTGGCTGAGATTCGTAAAAAAAAAAAAAGAGGCAATGTCATAAAAGACAAAAATTGGGGATAGAAAAAGATATTCCATGCAAATAAAAATCAAAAGAAAGCTGGAGTAGCTAAACTCATATCAGATAAAATAGACTTTAAAATAAAGAATGTTACAAGAGACAATGAAGGACACTACATAATCATCAAGGGATCAATCCAAGAAGAAGATATAACAATTATAAATATATATGCACCCAACATAGGAGCACCTCAATACATAAGGCAACTGCTAACAGCTATAAAAGAGGAAATCGACAGCAACACAATAATAGTGGGGGACTTTAACACCTCACTTACACCAATGGACAGATCATCCATACAGAAAATTAATAAGGAAGCAGAAGCTTTAAATGACACAATAGACCAGATAGATTTAATTGATATTTAGAGGACATTCCATCCAAAAACAGCAGATTACACTTTCTTCTCAAGTGTACACAGAACATTCTCCAGGATAGACCACATCTTGGGTCACAAGTCAAGCCTCGGTAAATTTAAGAAAACTGAAATCATATCAAGCATCTTTTCTGACCACAATGCTATGAGATTAGAAATCAATTACAGGGAAAAAAACCATAAAAAACACAAACACCTGGAGGCTAAACAATACGTTACTAAATAACCAAGAGATCACTGAAGAAATCAAGGAGGAAATCAAAAAATACCCAGAGACAAATGACAATGAAAACATGATGATCCAAAACCTATGGGATACAGCAAAAGCAGTTCTAAGAGGGAAGTTTATAACAATACAATCCTACCTCAAGAAACAAGAAAAATCTCAAATAAACAAACTAAACTTACACCTAAAGGAACTAGAGAAAGAAGAACAAACAAAACCCAAAGTTAGTAGAAGGAAAGAAATCATAAAGATCAGAGCAGAAATAAGTGAAATAGAAACAAAGAAAACAATAGCAAAGATCAATAAAACTAAAAGCTGGTTCTTTGAGAAGATAAACAAAATTGATAAACCTTCAGCCAGACTCAGCAAGAAAAAGAGGGAGAGGACTGAAATCAATAAAATTAGAAATGAAAAAGGAGAAATTACAACGGACACTGCAGAAATACAAAGCATCCTAAGAGACTACTACAAGCAACTCTATGCCAATAAAATGGACAACCTGGAAAAAGTGGATAAATTCTTAGAAAGGTATAACCTTCTAAGACTGAACCAGGAAGAAACAGAAAACATGAATAGACCAATCATAAGTAATGAAAGTGAAACTGTGATTAAAAATCTTCCAACAAACAAAAGTCCAGGACCAGATGGCTTCACAGGTGAATTCTATCAAACATTTAGAGAAGAGCTCCATCCTTCTCAAACTCTTCCAAAAAACTGCAGAGGAAGGAACACTCCTAAACTCATTCTATGAGGCCACCATCACCCTGATACCAAAGCCAGACAAAGATACTACAAAAAAAGAAAATTACAGACCAATATCACTGATGAATATAGATGCCAAAATCCTCAGCAAAATACTAGCAAACAGAATCCAACAACACATTAAAAGGATCATACACCATGATCAAGTGGGATTTATCCCAGAGATGCAAGGATTCTTCAATATATGCAAATCAATCAATGTGATAAACCATATTAACAAACTGAAGAATAGAAACCATATGATCACCTCAATAGATGTAGAAAAAGCTTTTGACAAAATTTAACACCCATTTATGATAAAAACTCTCCAGAAAGTGGGCATAGAGGGAACCTACCTTAACATAATAAAGGCCATATAGGACAAACCCATAGCAAACATCATTCTCAATGGTGAAAAACTGAAACCATTTCCTCTAAGATCAGGAACAAGACAAGGATGTCCACTCTCACCACTATTATTCAACATAGTTTTGGAAGTCCTAGCCACAGCAACCAGAGAAGAAAAAGAAATAAAAGGAATACAAATTGGAAAAGAAGAAGTAAAACTGTCACTGTTTGCAGATGACATGATACTATACATAGAGAATCTTAAAGATGCCACCAGAAAACTACTAGAGCTAATCAATGAATCTCGTAAAGTTGCAGGATACAAAATTAATGCAAAGAGATCTCTTGCGTTCCTATACACTAACAGCAAAAGATCAGAAAGAGAGATTAAGGAAACACTCCCATTTACCATTGCAACAAAAAGAATAAAATACCTAGGAATAAACCTACCTAAGAGGTAAAAGACCTGTACTCAGAAAACTATAAGACACTGATGAAAGAAATTAAAGATGACACCAACAGATAGAGAGATATACCATGTTCTTGGATTGGAAGAATCAATATTGTGAAAATGACTATACTACCCAAAGCAATCTACAGATTCAATGCAATCCCTAGCAAATTACCAATGGCATTTTTTACAGAACTAGAACAAAAAAATCTTAAAATTTGTATGGAGACACAAAAGACCCCGAATAGCCAAAGAAATCTTGAGGGAAGAAAACAGAGCTTGAGGAATCAGACACCCTGGCTTCTGACTATACTACAAAGCTTCAGTAATCAAGACAATATGGTACTGACACAAAAACAGAAATGTAGATCAATGGAACAGGATAGAAAGCCCAGAGATAAAACCACACACGTATGGTCAACTAATCTATGACAAAGGAGGCAAAGATATACAATGGAGAAAAGACACTCTCTTCAATAAGTGGTGCTGGGAAAACTGGACAGCCACATGTAGAAGAATGAAATTAGAACACTCCCTGACACCATACACAAAAATAAACTCAAAATGGATTAAAGACCTAAAGGTAAGACCAGACACTACAAAACTCTTAGAGGAAAACATAGGAAGAACACTCTCTGACATAAATCACAGCAAGATCTTTTTTGACCCACCTCCTAGAGTAATGGAAATAAAACCAAAAATAAACAAATGCGACCTAATGAAACTTAAAAGCTTTTGCACAGCAAAGGAAACTATGAACAAGATGAAAAGACAATCCTCAGAATGGGAGAAAATATTTGCAAACGAATCAAGGGACAAAGGATTGATCTCCAAAATATATAAACAGCTCATACAGCTCAATATTAAAAAAAACAAATAACCCAATTAGAAAATGGGCAGAAGTCTTCAATAGACATTTCTCCAAAGAAGACATGCAGATGGCCAAGAGGCATATGAAAAGCTCTTCAACATCACTAAATATTAGAGAAATGCAAATCAAAACTACAATGAGGTATCACCTCACACTGGTCAGAATGGCCATTATCAAAAAAATCCAGAAACAATAAATGCTAGAAAGGGTGTGGTGAAAAGGGAACCCTCCTGCACTGTTGGTGGGAATGTAAATTGATATAGTCACTATGGAGAACAGTATGGAGGTTCCTTAAAAAACTAAAAATAGAATTACCATATGACCCAGCATTCCCACTATTGGGCATACACCCAGAGAAAACCATAATTCAAAGACACATGCACCCTGATGTTCACTGCAGCACTATTTACAATAGCCAAGTCATGGAAGCAACCTAAATGCCCATCGACAGACCAATGGATAAAGAAGATGTATTACATATATACAATGGAATATTACTCCGCCATAAAAAGGAATGAAATTGGGTCATTTGCAGAGACGTGCATGGGCCTAGAGACTGTCATACAGAGTGAAGTAAGTCAGAAAGAGGAAAACAAATACTGTATATTAATGCATATATGTGGAATCTAGAAAAATGGTACAGATGCACCAGTTTGCAAGGCAGAAATAGAGACACAGATGTAGAGAACAAACGTATGGACACCAAGGGGGGAAAGCAGGGGTGGTGGTGGTGGTGGTGAGATGAATTGGGAGACTGGGATTGACATACATACACTAGTATGTATAAAGTAGATAACTAAGAAGAACCTGCTGTATAAAAACATAAAATAAAATAAAGTTCAAAAAAAAAAGACAAAAATTATAAAGATCAGCATTCTAGATTAAAGGAGACTAAAGATATATCACAACTAAAAGCAATGCACAATCCTTGATTGGATACTGGGTATTAAAAGAGAGAGAGAGTGTTATTGAACAATTGGGAAAATTTAAATATGGTTAGTAAATTTGATAATATGGTTGTACTAGTGTTAAATTTCCTGTAAGTATTGGATTATGGTTATCTAGGAGAATGCCCTTGTTCTTAGGAGATACTTTTATTCTGTGAATTAAGAGAGAAGGGGAGGAAGTATAAAAATTTGAAGAGAGAAGATATATGGAAAAGTTATACATACTGAGTTGACTCAGAAATTCTTAGATAAGGATTATTAGTCCTAAGGACCCAAAGATCTATATAATTGTAAAAATGGAAGAAATCCTAGAATGCATCGTCTAATCCTGTCATTTTGTAGACAAAGAAATGAAGACTTGGATATCCTTTTAAAATTGATAGGTTGAGAGCAGGAAAAACAGAATATGTAGAGATAATGAATACGGTTAACTGGCCAAATATAACAATAGTACTAAGAATATAAACCATTTATTGGAATCTCCTTACATGACACTACCATGATAAGTACTTTGTATACGTTATCTCCTGTATCAAAAACTACTTATATAAAAAAACGTATAAAAAGTATACATATTAACTTCCATTTTCCATATGAATAAAAGAGGTTCAAAAAGTTTAGATACCAACCGCAAAGTCATATAGCTATTTTCATCAGTTGATGGAATTTACATTTTTACTGCAGTTATCACAGTCTTATTTTAATGAATTCTCAATGAGACTTCAAACTCTTATATATTATCCAGCTCTATACTGATTTCATACTTCCTTGTACCAAGTAGATTATCAAATATGCTTATTGAATCAAACACTTTAGTAACCTGAAGGCTATTAAGAAATCTAAGACTATTCAGGGCATAGTGCTGATCATCAGATACTTAAGAGAAAAGGAGAGGTGAATGAAGAAGAAACAGCAGCAGAAACCGAAGAAGTGAATATTATGCAAAATCAACCTGAGTTTCTCCAGTGATTAAACACACAGATGAAGCAAACTGGACTCAATGTTGCTTGATATTAAAACATTTCTAACAGAAGCAAGGAAAAAATTTCTAAGAAAACAATGTTTCATACATATATGAACAATTAAGGCTTACCTACTGAGAGGCAAGCTAGAGTAGGCAGAAGGAAGGGGTCTGAATTAACTGGTAATTTATAAACTCTCACATAACAAGGGGGAGCTTAAAGAGTGAAACTCATTGCTTTACTTTACTGCAGTGCCAGCCTTTTAATCCCTTCCTGACCTATTTTTATTCAGCACTGAAAAGGGTACATTGTTTGATTTGGGTATTAGCTTTTAAGGAGATTAGTTTCCAGGAGTAAAGCATTTTGCATATAAAGAGAGACCCTCATACAAGGCATCTGAGTGTACTCTGTTCCGAAATCACCTGTTAAAAAGAAATAAAAAACAAAGTAGAATCCAATATTCATTCCCTCCCAAAATTACAGATGAAATTAAAATTGTGTATGAAAAAATATTTCTCCAAGAAATATTTGAAAACCTTTCAAAATATATATGTGCCTTCTACAGTTTTAACCAGAAGGAAGCTGAATCCTTTTATTCATAAGCAAGAAATGAAAATTAATAGGTTTTTCTTCTTAATCATGGATGCCAATCTGCATTAGATTATTAATTATGGATTATAATGCAATTAAAATACAAACACAATGGGGAAATACATAAAGCTTCCTAAATCTTCACATAATTTAATTTTCCTTAGAGACTTCTGGCTTGATCTTAACCCTTCAGAAAAATTTGTCCATATATCCAAGTGAGTACAGATTATTTTTTTCTCAGCCCTAATAGTTCTAATACCCCTTTTATAACAATTGTTTCATAATATTCTCCTTCACTATTCTGAAGTAAAAATGCAAAGATAATATAGCTTGCCTACCTATATAATCTAAATAAAAATAATCACTTAGCTATAATATAAAGAAGTAAAATATTTTATAGAAGGATAGTACTGTAATATGCCTAGTCATTACTAGAGGACCAAAATGTCCACTCAAATTTCTAAAACACTCTCAGGGCTTAACATTAAATATCACAACATGTAAATTCTCTGAATTAGGTGAACTTTTCTCTAGAATTTAAGGCAGTGTTTTGTTACTGGAATTTTGCTCTTTATTCACCCAAAGCACCATAAATTTTAGGAAACAGGTTTTCACAGAGCATATCATAATTTAGGGGATTTGACTTCTACTTGAAAAATTCCCCCCTATAAAAACCATCTTATGTACATTAGTACCCAACATTCCAGTATAAAGGAGTTTCTTTAGGTAAGTAAACTCATAAATTTTGGTTTTTAAATGAGCTCCCTGATATAGCCATCTGGTTATTTTTATGTTTCTTTTTAATAATGATAATGAATCACATATCTGATATCTTTGGAAATATTTCTCATAACTAAAATTTTCTAGATAACTAAAACATAATTTTCTTAAGAAGTAAAATTTTTTGTTATTAAATATTTCATACATGCAACTGTATTTTATATATGTATATTATAAATACTACTACTGGTAATAAAATGAATACTGGGGTATCCAATACCTAACCTAAGAAATAGAACATTACTATTTCTCTTGAAATCCTATGTATATTTCACTACCCAACTGTAGCTCTCACCTTTCCCTGCCCTAAGGCAATCAGTATCCTGAATTTTGTGCTTGCCATTGTATTGGCTTTCTTTTTAGTCTTGCCACATAGATGTATAACCCTAACACTATATTATTAAGTTTTGAATACTTCTAAATTGTAGGTAAATGGAATTATATTTTATAAATTATTTTTGCAAATTGCATTTTTCACTGTTTTCTAAGGTTCATCCATGTATACATATGAAGCTATACTTTGTTTTCACTATGCTAAGTATTCCACTGTACAGCTGTAATATAATTTATCTATTTTCCTGTTACTAGTCATTTGGAATGCTTCATTTTTTTTGCAATTACAAACAACTGAAAACATCTTCTACAACTTTGGAATTTCCTAAGATGGCTGCATATTTGTTAGCCCTCTTTTAAAAACTTGAATACAATTAAAATTTTCCTTACTGAGTCCAAGACATACTTATGACTACCAATTATATACGATCCAGCATTATAATAATGCCCTCAGAGGTTATAGAGATGTATATTCTATACATATGTGTATTTTTACTAGAATTAGTAAATTTTGTCTGCTTTTTATAGTTCTTCTCTCTTACTCTCCAGCTATTGGAAAGAAACTTCTTGCTGCTACAATGTTTATTCTAACATTCTCTATTTTCAATTTCCTCCCTGTAGACCTGGAGCCTAGCCAATGAAATCTGAGTACAGTGCCAACAAGAAGAAAAAATAGATTATGAGTGAAAGACCAAATGGGAGCTTTTCTAGAGTGAATGTGATAAAATGGTATTATGGAAGGAACAAAGGTTTTGGTATTTCAAGTCTGGCTCAGGCATTTATTAGCTGTCTGACCTTGTCAAGTTAACAGATCTTTCTGAGAGCATTTGCTTTCTCATCTGTAAAATGTACATAACAATCCTATCTGATAGGATTATTGTGAGAAATAAATCGTACCATAGCATAGTCCCAGCTAAGCCACTGGCCTTCAGTAAATGTAGGTTGCTTTTCCTTCATATCTACTTTACATTAGAGTGTGGTATTTGCCCAACTATTGTACTTCAAGAGACCAGTTACTTTTTGGCTTAAACCCAGCTCAGAGATGTGCTCTATCCAATTCCAGACATATGACATCCATGGAAGTGGGGTATTATTATAGCTTTAAAAATCACAGCAAGCACCTCATAAATGTTAAGAAGCAGAACTGCTACTGCAGAAAAACTGGTTTATGACTTAAAAACTTCTCAAATGCAAAAAAGATAGGCAAAGAAAAAAAGTTAAAGAAAAGAAAGAACTGAGGAATGTGGTGAAGAGACAATGAAAAGTCAATTTGTGGATAACCAGTGCTCCTGACAAGAAGACCAGAATAAACGGAATGAAAATTTTATTTGAAGAAATATTGTCTTGAGGGAAATAAATCTTCCTAGACAGATTATGAATTATACTTGAAAGAACTCACCTGCTACTGCAAAGTTAATAAAAGACTATTGCTTTTCCTAAGAAAAAAAATTGAACTTAAGACGGAATTTGATAAGATGAAAAACTTTAAGTATTATGGCATGAAGGCAGGATAACTGTTTATCTACATATATACAAAAGACAGGTCGGCTTCAGATTTCTCTACAGGATTACATGACACGTAAGAGAGCAATATTTAAAGAGTTTTGAAAGAAGACAGTTGTGGCTTAAGAATTCTTTACACAGCAACTTTTACCTATATGAAGGCAATAGAACCATCTTCTCTAATATACAAGTGTTTAGAGAGTCTACTACCCTCTCTGGGGAAATGAAGAAAAAAAAAGCAATGTCAGGCTCTAGTTAGTCTGAATAGTTTTTATATAGTATCTCATTTCATCCTCATAATATTATCTTCATTTTACAAGTGAAGATATTTTCATTAATATTATTCTTATTTTACAATTGGGGAAATCCCTCATTATCCTTATTTTACAATTGAGGAAATAGCATGCTCCGAAAGTTAAACTTGCCCAGTCACATAGCTAATAAGTACAAAAAACAAGTACTAGAAACCACGTCCATCAGACTCCATCAATTTGGCTTTGTAGGCACCCACTGAATGTCTGCTGGAAGAGAAAATTATAAAAAGAGAAGATAGAAAAGTAGACATAAATTATTATAAGAAAATGACAGATGGTTTATGTAACCTTGGTGTGGATAACCTTTCTAAATCTGGCACCAAAAGCTTGCTTCTAATTGTATTTACTTTAAATTTTTGTTCCTGACATGATACCCATTTCTCTCTTTGTTAAAAAATCAGAGACTATTTCAGGAGTGTGAATCAAATAATATATTGATGAACTTCATACAGAAGTCCTACCACCCATAATAGATAACTATTTACTTCTTAATTCAATGTTATAAAATTAGAGTAGAGTTTAAACTTGTCATTTTATCTTGTCATTTTATTAAAGAAATTTTGAAGAAAAGATGAAAAAAGAGGGAGAGGAGGAGGAGGAAGAGAAGGAAAACCATCTTAATACAAAAACCCTAACACAATCCACTTAATAAGGTCTGCAAACATTCATCTTGATATCGCTAAGGCCTGGCATAGAATGAAAACATCAAATAGAGTCAATTCTCATTATTCACAGATTCTGTATTTGTCAATTTTCTTACTCACTAAAATTTATTTGTAACCTCAAAATCAATACTTGTGGTGCTTTTGTAGTCATTTGTGGACATGCACAGAGCAGCAAAAACAATGAGTTGCCTGATACACACGTTCCCAGCTGAGGTTGAACGAGGCGATGATCTGCCTTCACGTTTCAGCTATCATACTGTAAACAAGTATCCTTTTCATGTTCTATTTGGTCCCATATTTTCATGCTTTTTTGTTGGTGATTTTGCGATTTAAAATGGCTCCCAAGCATAGCGCTGAAGTACTGTCTAGTGTTCTAAGTGCAAGAAGGTTGTGATGCGCCCTATGGAGAAAATACGTGCAGTAGATAAGCTTCGTTCAGGCACGCGTTATAGTGCTGTTGGCTGTGAGCTCAAGGTTAGTCAACAGTATATATTAAATAAGGTGTCTTTAAACAGAAACACACATAAAGTTATGTATGCTCAGCTGACAAAAATGTGACCAGAGGCTTGCAGGAACCTAATCCTATATTCTTCCAAGAGCAATGGTTCAGTTTCTGCTAAACTGATTGCAGTGATTTTTATAGAACATAACTACCATGAATAATGGAATTTACTGTCTTTATTGGGCAAATATTATGCATCAACAGCAACTGATATCATTTTTGAATATTCCCTTCCACACTTTGCCTCTTGGTGAAATAATTTAAAATATTTTAGCATTCTGTGTCGTGAATTTATAAAAATCATTACTTTACTTTATAAGAATAAAATGGATATTTCTAATTTTTCTTCATGTCCATGCCTGAAAGAAATTTCAAACTCAAGATTCTTTAAACCTAGAAAAGTCCCCAAGAAATCCTAGTGACAGGAGGCAAAATTGCTTACATGGTATTTACAAATTTTTACATAAGGTCAAAAAAAGGGATTTTACAACCTTCTGTGAAACCTACTTCAATGGCTAATATCTCTTGCTTCTAATTTAAATTTATTCCATAAGCATTTATTTCTACCATCGACCATGCACTGTGATATATCCCAGAGGTCACAAAGATGAATATGATATAGTCACTACCCTTTGGGATCTCAAAGTGTAGGGAAGGCTATATATAGGAACAGGCAGGTAAACAGACCATTATAATGCACTGTGATAAGTCCTAAAACAAAACTACATAATGAGTGCTATGAAAGCATATATGAGAAGTACTCTCCTCTGGGTATCTCTGTGTGTGTGTGGGTGTGTGTGTGTGTTTGTGCGTTGGGGGGATGAGAGAAAAGGAGGGAAGTCTGGGAACGACTTCTGAGGGTGACTAAACTTGAGCAGGTGACAGCTAGACAGAAAAGTGGTAGAAGGGATGAAGAAGAGATGAAGACTTTGAGAAATAAGTAGAATGGTCAAATGAGAATGAGGGAGAGGGGAAGAACTGAAGATGCCGCCCATGTTTCTAACTTGGGAAATTAAGGAGATGTTAACACTGCACTCTTAATAGAAGAGAAACAGTTTTAAAAAGAAGGACAGACCACAGGAATGGAATTGAGCATATGGGCAGAGGAAATGATGGGTTCAGCTTTTGGCATGTCCAATTTTTGGTACAATGGGACCTCCACCAGAGACAACAAAACACTCTTGGAAATATAGATCAGGAGCTCAGAAGAGAAATGAATTTAAGAGTTAACAGCACATATGTGGTGATCGAAGCCATGGAAGTAAGATAAAGTGTCCCAAGTAGAATGTGGGATTTAGAAGAGAAGAAAGTGGAATCAGACCCTAGGGAATACTAATATTTAAAGAGCACAGCAAGGAAGAGAAGTCACTGAAGAAGACTGGGTAAAGTCACAACCAGGAGAGCATACTGACACAGATGCAAGAGCAAGAGCCTGGATTATTACCAAGGAGGGGCTGAACAACAGTAATACATGCCACAGAGAGGTTTAGTGAGTTAAGAACTGAAACATGTTCAATGAATTTGACAGAGGGGAGGTCACCCTAGAGAGATGACTCTAGGCAGCTTAGTTTCAGCAAAGTGATGCAAAGAGCGGGCAGACTGCAGCAAGTTTAAGAGTAAAAGAGATGTGAGGAAAGAGACACAGCGTAGACCCACTTTCAAAGAGCTAAGCTTTGAAGCCAAAGGGGAGACATGGGAGAGAAGAGGTTTTATGGTAAAGACACTCAGGAAATGATAGGGATGGGATTAGCCTAAGCCAGTAGAGACAGTATCTTTCTGAGCTAAGATTGCCATGAAGTTGAGGGAGTTCCTGTTTTCCAACATGTGAGTTTCATGCTCTGTACTCTTAGCAAACTTTCTTTAGAATTCCATTCCTTTCTGAAGTACAGTACACTAACATAACATGTGATATTACCCCAACTACTTATATACATATTCCAAAGAGAGAGAGAGAACAGGAAAGTAAAAGGCAAGAAGAAAGGTGAAGTAGTGGGAAAGAATATGAGTTACATTTTCTAACAAACTATCTAATAAGTCTGAGCACCAAACTCCTGAGAGACATGCTGCTGTCTGTGTACCTATACTGACAAACTAGGCCTCCTTTGCTCAATCCCAAACACAACCCACGTATCTTCATCTCTTACTGCTCCCTCCCCAATCTTCCTCCATACCCTAATGGGTCTTCTTGAGGTGATGTAACCTTTCTTGCCTAGAAAGAAATGGAGTCAGCACAGTGGGCTGTAAGAACTTCTTTGAAGGCACTCTTCTGCTGGGATGGCTGGCAAGAACTCTACTATACATGAAAGTGACTCTAAGCCACATAAATATAGACCCCAAATCCAAACTAAATGTATATTCAATCCAATTTCCTCTTAGCCAGTTCCAAAAAATACCCATATACAAATCTGTAGCTTTTTAAAAGTTGGCAAATAATTTAAAAAGTGTTTTAGCAGTGTGTGGGCCAAGGAACACAAGTGTGTTTTCATCTGGCTTAAGGGGCACCAGTTTGTGACTTTCACACCACAAACCAAAAGTAAAAAGGTGGGGAGGGGGCAAGAAAATGTGATAAAGCTAGCAAAATTCAGAAAAAGAGAAAACTAAACATAATAAGAAACAATGACCAAAAAAAAAAAAAAAAAAAAAAAAAAAGCTAGATGGCTTAAATAAGATCAAATGTGGTAAATGTTATATCTGGCTACCATAAGATATGGATGTTCAGAATTAACAATAATAAAAAAGACAACAATTCAACTAAAATAAAATGATAGGGGAAAATGGAAATAAATGGGTGAATAACAATATTCCAGGTAAAAAGCTAGCAAAAAAAAAAAAGGAGTTGCAATATTAATGTCAGATAAAAGAAGTCAAGGCTAAAATAATCAACAAGCACTCTAATGAAAGGTAGACTATATGACATGCAGCAGTTTTGAATTTTTATGAACAAATGGCAAAGTATCGAAGTATATCAAATAAATAATTTAGAATGAAAGAAGACTTTGACAAACCATTATCAAAGTGGAAACTATAACACACATTTTACAATTTAATCAATAAAATATAAGTAAGGGGACTGAATGTTTAAATAATGAACCAGGTAAACTATCTATAGGTATATGTTTATATGTATGTGTACATATATAGGCAATTGGCTGGAGCCGAGGAGTGAATGACCTCCCTATCTAAGTGTATGTGGGGGTAGGCTTCTTACTCAGCTTCACCCAGCTATTCCCAGGGAGATTATAGGCCTAATGTTCCTAGGTATTTCAAAAGAATCTAAGATATTTTATTTATGAACACATACATGTGCACACATATGAACTTTCTGTCCAGCATAGACAGAATACACATTTTTGAATGAGCATTGAAAACTGATCATGCACTGGTTTAGAGATTCTGATCATAATGCAATAAAAATTGTCATAAAGTCATCAAAACAAACAAATACTAAGCAAGCACCTGGAAATTGAAAACACTCCATAAATAACTATAGTATGCTATGCAAAAACCTCATGGTAACCACAAACCAAAAATCCATAATAGATATAAACACAAAAAAGAAAAACGAATCCAAACACCATGATCCAAAACCTGTGGGACACAGAAAAAGCAGTTCTAAGAAGGAAGTTTATAGTGATACAAGCTTACCTCAGGAAACAAGGAAAGTCTCAAACAACCTATTCTTACACCTAAAGCAACTAGAGAAAGGAGAACCAACAAAACCCAAAGTTAGTAGAAGGAAAGAAATCATAAAGATCAGAACAGAAATAAATGAAATAGAGGCTAAAAAAAATTAGAAAGATCAATGAAACTAAAATCTGGCTTTATCTTTGAAAAGTTAAACAAAATTGATAAACCTTTAGCCAGACTTATCAAGAAAAAAAGGGAGAGGGCCCAAATCAATAAAATCAGAAATGAAAAAGAAGTTACAACCAACACCACAGAAATACAAAGGATCATAAGAGACTACTATGAGCAACTATATGCCAATAAAATGGACAACTTAGAAGAAATGGACAAATTCTTAGAAAGGTACAATCTCCTAAGACTGAACCAGGAAAACATAGAAAATATGAACAGACCAATTACCAGTAATGAAATTGAACCAGTAATTTAAAAACCCTCAAAAAACAAAAGTCCATGGACCAGATGGCTTCACAGGCAAATTCTATAAAACATTTAGAGAAGAGTTAACACCTGTCCTTCTGAAACTATTCCAAAAAATCGCAGAGGAAGGAAAACTTCCGAACTCATTCTATGAGTCCACCATCACCTTGATACCAAAACCAGACAAAGATGCCACAAGAAAAGAAAATTACAGGCCAATATCACTGATGAACATAGATACAAAAGTCCTCAACAAAATACTAGCAAACTGACTCCAACAATACATTAAAAGGATCATAGACCATGATCAAGTGGGATTTATCCCAGGGATGTAAGGATTTTTCAGTATCCACAAATCAATCAGTATGATACACCACATTAACAAACTGAAGAATAAAAGCCATATGATTATCTCAATAGATGCAGAAAAAGCTTTTGATAAAATTCAACATCCATTTACAATTAAAAACTCTCCAGAAAGTGGGCATAGTGGGAACATACCTCAACATAATAAAGGCCATATATGATGAACTCACAGCTAACATCATACTCAACAGTGAAAAGCTGAAAGCATTTCCTCTAAGATCAGGAACAAGACAAGGATGCCTTCTCTCACCACTTTTATTCAACATAGTTTTGGAAGTCCTAGCCACAGCAATTAGAGAAGAAAAAGAAATAAAAGGAATCCAAATTGAAAAAGAAGAAGTAAAACTGTCACTGTTTGCAGATGACATGCTATACATAGAAAATCCTAAAGATGCTACCAGAAAACTACTAGAGCTCATCAATGAATTTGGTAAAGTTGCAGGATACAAAATTAATACACAGAAATCTCTTGCATTCCTATACACTAACAACAAAAGAGCAGAAAGAGAAATTAAGGAAACAATCCCATTTACCATCACATCCAAAAGAATAAAACACCTAGGAATAAACCTACCTAAGGAGGCAAAAGACCTGTACTCCAAAAACTATAAGATGCTGATAAAAGAAATTGAAGACAACACAGCAGATAGAAAGATATACCCTGCTCTTGGATTGGAAGAATCAATACTGTTAATGACTATACTGCCCAAGGCAGTCTACAGATTCAATGCAATCCCTATCAAACTATCAAAGGCATTTTTCACAGAACTAGAACACAACTTTTTTTTAATGTGTATGCAAACATGAAAGATCCCGAATAGTCAAAGCAATCTTGAGAAAGAAAAACAGAGCTGGAGAAATCAGGCTGCCTGATTTCGGACTATACTACAAAGCTACGGTCATCAAAACAGTATGGTACCAGCTCAAAAAGAGACACATGGATCAATGGAACAGGATTAAAAGCCCAGAAATAAACCCACACACTTATAGTCAATTAACCTATGACAAAGGAGGTAAGAATATACTATGGATAAAAGAGTCTCTTTTGAGACTGGACAGCTACATGTAAAAGAATGAAATTAGGACATGTACAAAAATAAACTCAAAATAGATTCAAGGCCTAAATGTAAGGCCAGATACTATAAAATTCCTAGAGGAAATCATAGGGAGAACACTCTCTGACATAAATCACAGCAATATATATTTTTTATCTGTCTCCTATAGTGGAAATAAAAATGAACAAATATACAAATGGGACCTAATTAAACTTAAATGCTTTTGTATAGCAAAGGAAACCATAAACAAACTGAAAAGACAACCTACAGACTGGGAGAAAATATTTGCAAACAATGCTACTGACAAGGGATTAATTTCCAAAATATACGAACAGCTCATACAGCTTATCAAAAAACCCCCAAACAACCCAAGAAAAAACTGGGCAGAAGACCTAAATAGACATTTCTCCAAAGAAGACATACCGATGGCCAACAGGCACATGAAAAGATGCCCAATATCATTAATTATTAGAGAAATGCAAATTAAAACTACACTGAGGTATCACCTTGTACCAGTCAGAATGGCCATCATTAAAAAGTCTACAAATAATAAATGCTGGAGAGGGTGTGGAAAAAAGGAACCCTCCTACACTGCTGGTGGGAATGTAAATTGGTGCAGCCACTATGGAGAACAGTATGGAGGCCCTTAAAAAAACTAGAAATAGAGTTACCACATGATCCTGCAATCCTACTCCTGGGCACATATCTGCAAAAGATGAAAACCCTAATTCAAAAAGATACATGCACCCCAATGTTCATAGCAGCATTACTTACAACAGCCAAGACATGAAAGCAACCTAAATGTTCATTGACAGATGAATGGATAAAGAAGATGTGGTATATATATACAATGGAATACTACTCAGTCATAAAAATGAAATAATGCCATTTGCAGCAACACAGATGGTCTTAGAGATTATTATATTAAGTGAAGTAAGTCAGACAGAGAAAGACAAATATCATATGATATTACTTATATGTGGAATCTAAAAAAATGATACAAATGAACATTATTTACAAAACAGAAATAGACTCACAGACATAGAAAACAAACTCAAGGTTACCAAAAGGGATAGTTGGGGTGTGGGGGGAAGATAAATTAGGAGCTTGGGATTAACATATACACATTAATATATAAAACAGATATACAACAAAGCCCTACTGTATAGCTCAGGGAACTATATTTAATATCTTGTAATAACCTATAATGGAAACAAATCTGAAAAAGAATAAATATATTTATATGTATAACTGAAAAAAACCCCTCTAGGATTAAATATTAATTAAAAATGAACTGCATACTATTGAGAAATGGATAACAATGAGAACATTATATAAAAATTTATAAGATATAGCCAAAGCAGGTCTCAGAAAAAAAGTCTAGAGCCTTTATTAGACATAAATCTTTTGGAAAACAAGAAGCATGGAAATGTAAATGACTGAAGCATTTGACCCATGAAATCAAGTAAATAACAATCATAATATATAAGGAAGAAAATAGTATGATAAAAGCAGAAATAATAAACTAAAAAACATGGTAGAAAGAAAAAGAAAAAGCCAACTCAAATTTTGAAAATGCAAAAGATTTCAATAACTTTTTTTTCATATATGAATCTACTTTGCTGGTGGGGATATAATTTACAATAGAAGACATTCTATAGATCCAAGTTGTTAAAAATTTGTGGGCAATTCAGGAAAAAATACACTAAAGATAATTATAATTTTGTGTTTTTAGCAGTTTTAGGTTTACAGCAAAATTAAGCAGAGAATACAGAGTTCCCATATTCCCTCTACCCCTCCACATGCACAACCCCCGCCCCCACTACCAACATCCATACCAGAGTGGTACGTTTGTTACAAAGATGAACCGGCTTGCAGGGCAGAAATAGAGACACAGATGTAGAGAACAAACATATGGACACCAAGGGGGGAAAGCCGCGGTGGGGAGTGGTGGTGGTGGGATGAATTGGGAGATTGGGATTGACATGTATACACTAATATGTATAAAATAGATAACTAATAAGAACTTGCTATATAAAAAATGAATAAAATAAAATTCAAAAATCCAAAAAAAAAAAAAAATGAACCTACATCACTATAGCCCAAAGTCCAAAAGGTTCACTCTTAATGTTGTATATTATATGGGTTTTGACAAATGTAAAATGACATGTACCCACAACTGTAGTATCATACACAATAGTTTCACTGCTCTAAAAATCCTCTGTGCTCCACCTATTCATCCCTCCCCCAACTCCCCCACGCTGGAACCACTGATCTCTTTACTGTAGGTGTAGTTTTTCCTTTCCCAGAATGTCATTTAGTTAGAAGTGTTTTTAATGTTATATTTCAAGAACATGAATAAGAAAATATTATTGTATAGATTAATGAGGATTAAAATACCTCATGAGATGTTAATTTTCTATATATTTTTCAAATCCCCAGAGTATAAACAAATAAATCTTTTTTGGACATAGAAGGAAAAGCAGCTCATCTCTTTTCATATCAAGTTAACCCATAAACACAGTTTCACAGGAACATAAGTTCTCAAATTCTTTCACAGTAGAGCTAATCCTACTAAAACCCCAAATATCGGCAGTATGTGTTTCCAGGATTCAAGCTTTTCAACATTATAATTTAATGGGCACACCCTGCTTAGTGTACCCTTAATCCAACTTCAAAAAGAGCACAGCATAGCTCTGTCAGGGTGGGCTTTATGCTACACTCACATAATTTATACAGGTAAAAAATACCCAGAAACCAATTAATCCCTTTTACTGGCTAGTGGAAAAAGGACAGATTTTTACTGAGGTGGGTAGGATTTGGGGGGGCGAGAAGCAAGATTATGTAGTATACTGAGAAGTACTGGAATGAAATCTTTCTAACTATAGTTCAGCCAAAGAAGTAGACACTTCAAGCAAGGCACAAGTCTTGGTGCACAAAACAGAGTGTGATTCCATAGATTTTCATGTTCTTTGATCTTCTCTCAAAACCACTCTTGCACATACCCAGTTAAGGAAATATATTTTACATGATTCGGGTATAAGAGTTAGTCCTAATAAAATATATTGAAATGAACTAAAAAACTAATGGTTAACTATTTTTTAAAGTCCAAATCATAATTAGGACCTCTGAGAATATGTCTGATAGTCCTTTGTCACTGTACTCATGAATAAATGTACTTTTCAGAAAGTCTGTGAGATTGCAAGAGATTTAAAAAGCGTTTGGAAGATGCAAATTAAATAATTACAAGTGAAAAAAATCACAACATGTATTTTGTCTGTATGACTGCATCATATGCAGATAAAAAGACTGGAAAGAGTGATACACAAATGATATCAGTTGTTTGGTTTACATAGTTTTCTCTTTTCAAAAAGCTTCCTGTTATTATGTCACTTTCACAATATTAAAATTAAACCTAAGATATATTTTTTTAAAAAAGAAAATATTCCCTTTGGAAAGGATATAAAATAGCAGCTAGGCTTAATTTTTGAGTTGACTGAAGGTCTTGAGTAACATTTTCCACAGTATTTTTATCATGCGTCTACAGCTTTACCACATAGGAAATTAGCCCCCTCATGAGAATTTTCTCACCTGAAAATACAGTCACATCTGGTTCCAGTCAGTGATGCTTTGGGCACTATAATTCCCTTTCACCATGCATTCCCATCTGTTCTTGTTTTTCCTTCCCCATGTTAACCATGATTTTGCCTATTCTCTATTTTGTTCTATTTTTTTCAAAATTAAACTTGAAGATATAAAGATTACACACAGAGAGAGGTTTTGGAAACTAACTAGATAGGAGGACATCTTCATATAAGGATTTTGGTCCTGTTCTCTACCAAGAAATATGGGGTTGTCAAAGAAAAACCAGGCATCTTCTACCAAAGAATGCTACAGAAAATCTGAGGTGAGACTCTAACTCTGAAATCGTCCAACAGTATGGTATAATTAACTTTGCAACTAATAACCACCAACAACCATGATAAATTTTTTGCTGGGAGAAAGTGGCTAACATTGTTTCTCAATTAAAAAAAATAGAAATGAGAATTTAAAAACATATACAAAAGTAGACAGCACAGTATAATGAAATTCTATGTTACTTATAACCCAGCTTCAATAAATAGCGCAATTCTGCAAATCTTGTTTCATCTACCTCCAACCTGAATTTTCCCCCTGAGGTAATTTTAAAGAAAATTCCAGACAATCATATTATTTTACTTCTAAATATTTCAGTATGTATCTCTAACAGATAAGGGCCTTCTTTTTCCTAACATATTCATGATATCATACCCAACAAAATTAGCAATAATTTCTTAATATCACCTAATACCCAGCTTGTGTGCAAATTCCTCAACTCTCTCAAAGATGTATTTTTGCAATTTATTTACTTAAATCAAGATTGAAATGGGTTCTTTATTGATTAAGTCAATATGTTTCTTACATCTTTTATTCTATAAGTTACCCATTCTCTTATTTCTTTTTTTTTCTCACAACAGTCGCTAGCTTTACCTATTCATTTTCCTTCTAGATACTTCTGACTGATTTCATAAAAGTAGATTATACTGCTAAGAGGAACCTATTGACAATAACATCTCTTGCTGTTGCCACTCCCGCTTTCTAATTATTTACTCTTCCAGTTCTAGTTTGTTAATCAGTTGGCATCCAACTAATTTATCATTTAGAGAAGAAATCAAGGCAAAATCTTAAACAAAGTGTTATTAAGTTCTTTGTTCTCCAGAGGATGACAATGGAGGTCTTATTCAGAGATTCTCTCAAAAAACTGGGGCTGGGGACAAGAGCTCTGAATTTCCAAGTATAAAGAGATATGTGGAGGAAAGCTGCTACTTTCCAACCTTTCCACATCTTTTCTTGCTGTATTTTACCAAGCTACAAGGTAGGTAGAAAGAGGAATGGCCAGGAACCTGTCCATGTAAGAAAAACATTCAAAATATATTTGTTTGCTTGAACACATTTTGATTAGAGATAGAATTTAGAAAATAAGCTAACAATACAAGGAACCCTTTATTAAGATCTTGCTAAATTACAGTGTCATGTATGCTAAATACACTAGCAGGCATCTTACTGTTATAGGTTGTTACAAGTTAGGGATGTTTCAACTCCAATTAATTGGTGGTGGCTGATTAGAAGAGGGTTAAGAATTTGATAACAATTATAAAGCCTAGCATATGGTAAGATTTTAATACATATCAGTACTGTTCTTATGCTTTTATAAAAAGTGTTCACCATAAGCTTGCTTATTTTAACCAATTTTAATTTAAACTTATATACATTAAGATTACAGATTTTACTATCTCAATGATCCCAGTATTTAAAAGCTTTATGTCATGAAAACTGTAGGCTTTTCTTGTTCAGAAAAACAAGCTTTTTGAGTTTTAGTGTGATTGTTTCACCTTTGTACATAAAACTGACTCCTGGGCTGAGCGTCATTATAATTAGAATAATGGAGAGGACATTTAAGGAGATGATTTCTAAGTTTCCTTCTAGTAGAAAAGATTCATAAGCATAAAAATATTGCCATATTATGTAGATCATAATATTGTGATATTATGTAGATCATTTATCTAAAAGAGATTTACAAAGGATCCTATGGGTCATCTGGCCCAATCTCATTTTCAGGGCAGGGGAACTCTCCTCATAATATTATATACTCAGACTAATAATATTAGTCTGAATATATATAAATATAAATTATATTATATATATATAAATATATATAAAATAATATTTTGTACTCAGACTACAATTTTGATACTAAAAGCATTATCTTGTTTGATATTCCCAATAATTCTATGAGGATACTATTAGCATGTTCATTTTACAGGTATGAAACCGAGACTAAGAGAGAGAAAATGGCTAGGCTGAACCACACAGTGAATAAATGGAAAAGAATGTCATGTATCAATATCAAATTCTTCTGAGTTCATATTCTATGTCCTTTGTACAACACATGTGCAACTTTCAAAAAATTATTACAACAATACTGTGAAGTAACCAAGGTAGGAAAACTATTCTGATTTTTACAAATGAGAAAAATTATGCAAGTTTACAGCCATGCCCAAGGTTATGCCACTAATGAGCACAGAGGTGGGGTAGGACATGGATTTTCTGTCTTCTACTATGTTTTTTCTACCACACCAGTGTGTGTCTACCTGGAAATTCTAATTTGGGAAGTTCTTTTTTTCCTAGCTAAAATACATTTCTCACTTGACTCTTTGGGAAAGAGTTAAGATTATTTCACTTGCCTTGACTCAGTGCAGTTGAATCTTTAAAATATTACATATTTATGAGTTATATTTTATTCTTAGAAAAGTTAAGATATACATTAACCTAAGTTCATATAGATAAGTTAACACAATTATTAAGATATACACTAACTGTTAAAGACTCTTTGGCAATTAGAAGGGAAAGAAATGAAACTATAAATAGCTTAAAGTGCTTTGAGTACAAAGCTGAATATTTATTTGACATTTTATTAAAACTGAAAATCAAAGAGAGGCAAAAAATATCTTGAAATGCACTTGGTGCTGTACAGTGTTTAGAAATATAAACTATTTAATTCTATGTTTTGTAAACAATTTTAATCTGTATCTATCTTAATCCTCATCACAAAGGAAGATCCTATAAAGAATCTTGGGAAATACCCAAAAAGAGCCAGAGAAGAGAGGATCCATTAGGAGGTGAAGTGCTAGGCCCTCCTCTCAGCTGCTGATTGAAAAACAGCAGAATTAGCCCAGAAGTCTTTTTATTATACAAAGGCCAGTAAGTTTACACATCTACCTATCAATACTCTGAATTATGATATTTCACCCACTTCTAGATCTGACTTTAGAGGCTCTTGAGTTGTTTAGCAGCCTGACTCTGCTCTACAATTATTTAATATGCCCTGATTCTAATTACTTAGGTATTTACTATGATTGATTCTCCTAGGTCAATGCATCAGACCCTGATCTGGTAATGACTCTGAAGCTCTCTGTACTTCATGGATTCATAGGAATAGACTGAGCCTCTTTCCTGGACATCCAAGCTTTCAACTTATGGCATTAAAAAATGAGATGAACCATTTTAGATTATGGTTCCCCAAGGAGCTATAGTGAACTTACAGCAGTATTGGGGGATATTTTAAATTTTTGAAGGAAACACAGCTATACTGAACATCTATTGGATACCACACAAATTACTAGATGAGATAGTTCACAGTTTCAACTGTAAATCACGCTCATTAATTTCACTGGTCTAGGGGTGCTGTGAAAAAAACTATAGGCACTCTAAAGGTGAAAGTTTGGAAAACTCTGACATATAGATTCTTTTGCTGTATGTGTTTGGAATACTGTATTCAACAAATAAGTATTAAATATCTACTATATTCCAGGTAGTATTTTAAATTCTCGGAATCCAGTAGTGAATGAGATAGAAAAAGTATCTGGTCTCATAATAGACAATTTTTAAAAATAGATAAGTGCTATGAACAATTACACGGGATAACCTGATAATGACAGTAACAGGGGAAGGAGTAAGTTTAGACTGGGTGGTCAAGAAATATCTCTCTGAAGAAGTAATTTTTGCACTGAGACATATCAGTGACAAAAGGGGGTCATTCAAAGCATCTTTTTAAAAAAACATGTTTTACTCATTAATAACCAAGTAAGTTCTATATTTTAACATTCCTTGTTCTTTTTTTCTTAGCAGTCCTCACAATCTGTAACAGAGGAATGTCTGTCTTCTATTTTTGTTATGGACTGTATTTTAGACCATAAAAAAAAAAATCTCAAGCACTTGAGAGAGACATAACAAATCCTTGTTTGCTAGGTGTGTATTAGCTAGCCATGCTTTACTACAGTGATAAAACAGTAAGTTTGACTGGATGTTGATTCTTATCACTTCCTCTTGAACTAACAACTGCTCTAAGAACATAAAATTAAGAAGGCAGCAGTAGCGATAATTTGTGTTGCTTATTTTTTAACACATCTATTCTACAAATCACAAATTGGGGGTGTCCTCCTTTGTACTCCAACCCCTGGCACACTATAAGGTTATTCCCCAGCATTTGATGGCAATAGCACCAACAGACCCAAGCACACTATTACTGATGCCTTTCATATTTTTAAATCTTATTAACACCACTACTTGCCTATAATATATTGTATTAGTACTGTAATTTAATTTATGTAAGGACTTGCGGAGCACACTAATGTTCTCATCAATCATTTTCTTTTAAAATGTGAGCCTATTATAGAAGTGCCCAACTAAGAAATATGGGTCTAGCTGCATATTTTGAAGGCTTAGTTGGGAGATCTCTAAGTTCTCCCTTACAACCTTGCTTCTAAACTTGGCATGATTTCCACTGAGTAGAAAGCAAAATCAGTAATATTATGCTATGCTTCCCTCTCTGCACCTTTCCCCTACTACAATATTATAAGTAATCTCATGAGCTGGGGGAAATTAAAAGTCATTTCTCCTCTCAAAGAGAAAGAGTTATGTCATCAACTCCTTCTCAATGACTAAAATGCAAAAGCATAGTGGACTGCGAATTGAGAAATCAGGAAGCTGACCCTACTTTGCCACTAAGAAACTGTATGTATGACTTTGGATACTTCACTTCTCTGGATCTGTATTGGGAGGCAGCTTCCAAGATGGCTCTCTATGATCACCCCTCCCAATAGTCACACCTTTGTGTAATCCCCTCCCCTTGATTGTGGGCTGAAACTAGTGATTCACTCCTAATGGACAGAATACAGTAAAGGTGACAGGATGTTACGTCAATACTTAAGTCATAAGAAGACTGTGATTTCCCTCTTTAGCTTGCTTTCTTTCTGGCTCACTGTGAGAGAAGCCAGGTGCCATGCTGTGAGCTGTCCTATGCAGAAGCCTATGGGAAATAAGGTCAAAAGTCAGTGATACCTCATTCCAGTAGTAGTTGAGAACTGAATCCTGCCAACAGACATACAAATGGGTAAGGAAGTGAAACGTCTCCAAGTTGAGCTTGAGGTGAGACCACAGCCTAATTGACAGGGTGACTGCAGCCTGTGAGAAGTTCTAAGCCTGAAGACACAGCTAAGTTCCATCAGGGTTCCTAAACCACAGAAACTGTGAGATAATACCAATAAATGTTAGCGGTTTTAAGCCACTAAATTTTGGGATGCAGCAATAAATAACTAGTACAGTCTCTGTTTTCTTCTCTGTTAAAAAATGTTTAGTGATTTTTTTTTGAGTCCCTTTATAGCTTTGTTTGAATGACCATATTATGTTGGTAGCAAATGCATAGAGAAATCATATATAGACACACAAACTCCGTTTCATGTTCTTATTTTTAAACTATAAAAAAATTCACGATAGTTTTGAAGTAAGATCTGTTTATTTGCCTTTGGGCATGCTATGGCCCCAAGTCTGCTTAGCAATACTGCAGTTAAGAAGAAAAACTTGAAAAAACCTTTCCTTATAAAGTATGGATTGTTAATGGATATGTCTATAAAGGCTAATTAAATATTCCAAAATTCACATTTGTCCACTTCAGAAATTGGATTAAGGAACAAAGCAGGTTTGTTAGCCTTTGTATTAAAAAAAAATCGGGAATGATATGAGAAATACATTTACTTTATTATTAAGTCAATAATGTAGAAAATGTCATATCTATGCTAAATCAATAAGATATATTTGTTATGTGCCTGAATTTATTTTATTCTAAAGTACTTTTTGAAAAAAATATTTGCAGAGAGACTACGATAAACTAAAGATGTATATTTTAAACCTTAGGAAAACTATTAAAATTTTTTAAAAAGTGGGATAGAACCATCAAGTCAATAGTGAAGATAAAAATGAAATCATAAAAAATACTCAAAATATCCCAAAGCAGGTTGAAAAAAAAAGGAAAAAAGAAACAACTACCAAATGGGACAGATAGAAAACAACTAGCAAACGGTGAATTTAAATTTAATGTTATTTCTAGTCAATTTTAAAGTACACAGCATAACACTGGAATAACCAGTAGCATAGAAGTGAGAAAATAGGTTTTAGCACTATCTCCACCACTTTTTAACTTTGTGACTTTGGGAAAGACACTTAAATTATCTGTAAAATGGGAAAGTTGAAAGTTCCAATTATAATATTCTATGGGTCTAATGAAAATGTATGAACTGTAACTCCTAAATATCTAAAAATGTAAAATAAATGGTGATACAGCTATAATTCAGTAGGTCATACTTATAAAGTATTCACAAAACCACAGGGAAATTATTTGTGACAAATAATTCAGAGGGAGAAAAGGAAACAAAGCTGCATATACAGTATCATCACTAATACAAAGTAAAGACACCAAGAAATCAAATAACAACAACTCTGCATTAAAAAAAAAAAAAAACTGCCAAGAAATTCAGAAGTTTTACAATGATAGTGAGATCAGGATGAATATTTTTTTCCTTTCATTCTGCCAGTTTTTTTAGTCAATAAATGTATCTAATGAAAAGAAACAGTTGTAAATATATGTAATAATGGTACAAAAAAGGTACTTTACATAATATCTACAGTCTTGAAAAAGTGTTTGCAAATAAAACTTAAGTATAAATCTAGCTTTCAAGGAAAAAGAAAAGCTTCTAAATATTTCTACTTTATTGAATGCTTTACACTCACTCACTCATGTCTTTTCTATCAAGGTCCTTTAACAGGAAATCTAAAGAGAATTTTCCTGACTCTGAACTTATTCCTAGCCCACGAGAGTATCTGAAGAACAGTTTTCCAATTCACAAAAAGGACAGCGCTGCTCCTCCCTGCCTGACGCCTGACATCCCACCACTCTACTCTGCAAGCCCCAAAGCAGTATTTCTCAAAAGGTGATGATCCTCAGGCCTACTGAGTCAGAATCACCTATGGTCACTGTTAATGCAAAATCTGAAGCCAAACCTCGCCTAATGATTCATAATTTCTAGGGACAGGGTCTGAAAATCCATACTTTAACAAGCCTCCTAGGTAAGCTTTAGAATAAGAAGGACAACTAAGTTCTCAAAGAATGACCCCTGCACCAGAAGTACTGGCATCACCTGGAAATCGGTTAGATGCAAATTTTCAGGCCCCATCCTAGACCTACTGAATTAGAAACTCTGGGGATGGGGCCCAGAAATCTGTGTTTCAACAGACATTTCTATTGGATGTGATGCATGCAAATGTATGAGAACCGTTGCTCTAAGGCCACGGTCTCCAAGCTTTTTTGAACACTTATTTATTCCTTATCAGTAAAAAAATATTTTGAGCATGTTTCCAGTTCTCAATATTTATAAGTTACATAAATATATTACTGTTAATCCATATATCACATATGTCACACATATGAACATTCATTGCATAAATTTTTATGTAAATATGTTTTCATTTCCCTTGAATTGCTAGGTCATATTATCTTGTTTAACCTTTTGAGGAACTGCCAAACTGCTTACCAGAGTGGCTGCACCATTTCACATTCCCAACAGTGGTGTATGAAGATGCCAATTTATCCATATACTCACCAATATATGCTATTATGTGTCATTTTTGTTTGTAGCCATTCTGTTAGGTGGGAAGTGGCAGCTCACTGTGGTTTTAATTTGCATTTCCCTTATGGCTAGTGATGTTAAGCACATTTTCATGTGCTATTGTTCATCTATATATCTTGTCTGAAGAAATATCTACTCAGATCCTTTGCCTATTTGTTTCTTTGCCCATTTTTAATTGGGTATTTGTCTTTTTATCATTTGTATATTCTAGATACAAGTCCCCTATCAGATATATTACTTGCAAGAATATTCTCCCATTATATGGGCCGCCTTTCTACTTTTTTGATGATATTTTTAGAAGCACACAAATTTTAAACTTTTGATTATGTTCAATTTATTTTTTTCTTTCACTGCTTCTGATTTTGGTGTTGTATTTTAGAAGGCTCTGTGTAATTCAGGGTCACAAATATTTATGTCTATGTTTTCTACTAAGAGTTTTATAGTTTTGGGTTTTACTTTTACACCATTGCTCCATTTTGAGTTAATTTTTGAATATGGTTTGATGTAGGGTTTTTTAAAATTCTTTTTGATGGTATAGTAAATGGAACTGCTTTCTTGATTTCATTTTCAAATTGTTCATTGCTAGTATATAAAAGAATAACTAACTTTTGTATATCGCTTTTATACCCTGCAACACTGGCGAATTCACTTATTAGTTCTAATAGTTTTTGAGTGGATTTCTTAAGGTTTTCTATATATAAAATCATGCCATCTCCAAACAGAGATAGTTTTCCTTCTTCCTTTCCAATGTGGATGTCTCTTTAGTTCTTTCTCTTCCTAATTGTTCTGGAAAGGGAAGACATCCTTGTCTTGTTCCTGATCTTAGGGAAAAAGCATTCAAGACTTTCACCATTAAATACGATGTTAGCAGGTTTTTTGTGGATGTCTTTTAACAGGTTAACAAAGTTCCTTTTTTTCTCTAGTTTGTTGAGTGTTTTTGTCATGAAAGCATATTGGATTTTGTCAAATGCCTTTTTGTGTGTATGTATTGGGACAATTTGAATGTCAAAGTAAATTATGACAATAATGGAGTATACTCCACTGAATAAGACTCCGTGATGAACAATGACATAAATAAATGTCCTGTGTTCTCTTGATATAGTGTATTACATCCACTGAATTTTGGATGTTAAACCAACCTTGCCTTCTTGGGGTGGGGTGGGGTGGGGTGGGGTGGGGGTGGTGGTAAATCCCATTTGATTATGGTACATAATTCTTTTTATACTCTGCTGCTGAATTTGGTTAGCTAATATTCTGAAAATTTTCATATCTATACTCTTAAGAGATATTGGTCTGTTTTTTAATTTCATGTGATGACTTTATAGTAGGTTTGTTTTAAAAGTGTTACGGGTTAGCAATTTTGAAACTACACTCTGTGTATTCTACAATTGAGCAAATGACTAAATATATTAAGATTAATAGCATTCTCGGGTTTCTTACTGTTGGAGAAAGCAAATATAAACATAGAGAAGAAATACAAACGTGAGAGAACTAGAATGAATTCCCTGCTGCTGGGTTAGAACCGGAAGCGCATCTGTTCGATGTAACACACACATAAACTGACACACATATATCCTAGCTGTGGCCACTGAGAAGGCCTAGAAGCAGTGGCATCCCAGTTTCAATTATTATACATAGTAACCAGATCTCAGAATAAAGGCACCTTCCAGGGTTGGGTCAGGAAAATGACAAGATGATGATCTTGGAATATTTAGTTGTGCTGGAAATTAATGAAGTGCTCAAAGAATGATGGAAACATGTCAAAAGGATGTAGGAGTCAGTCTGAAGGGGTGCCTACTGGCCAAATCTGGGACAGTTTGAGTATCAAAGTCAATAATAATAGTAATGGAATGTAACCCATTGAAAAAATAGGAATCCAGAAATCCATACTGATATAGAGAATAATAAATAAACAAACGAATGGGGGAGAAGGGAAAATTTTTCCTTAGTTTGCCAACTAATAAATATAGAAGGAATGATGAAGGCTAGAAAATCACCATTTTGTAAACATTATAGTAATTAATAGTAATTGATTCAGGCAAGAATCATTAATGGATACTAAATGAAATGTGATGAGGAACAAGATACATAATCACAAAGTACTTCCCCACAAATTATTTGTTAATTACAAAGGGAAAAAAAGTAACTTTATAGTAGAGATACCTGCATGTGCCATTTTAACCCAGGTAACCAACATCACCATTACCAATAATGGGATAAACTGACATCATGGGCCTTTTCTGTGCCCATCACTTCTGTGGTATTTCTGCCCCAAATTTATAACCTGAATCTAATTATGACAAAATGTCAAACAAACCAAAATTCACGGAAATATTCTTCAAAATAACTTGTCTGGTCAAAAAAAATGTCAAGGTCATAAATAACAAAGAAAAGCCTAGTAATCATTCCAGCTTAAAGGAAACTAAAGAAACACACAAACTAAATACAATATGATCCTGGACTGCATTCTGAACCAGATAAAAAATAAATATAAAAGATATTATTGGGACAATTGATGTAATTTGAATATAGACTATGGAGATAATAATACAGTATCAGCATAAAAATTGCTGATTTTGATCATTGTATTATGGTTACATAAGAGAATGGGTTATATAAAAAGGGGCAAAACATCTACAACTTACTTTTAACTGGTTCAAAAAAATATATATATATATACACACACATATGTATACACACAGATACATATATAGAGAGAGAACTAGAGGAGCGAGCGAGAGAGAGAGAGAGAGAGAGAGAAGTGAGCACGAATGATAAAGCAAATGGGGCAAAATGTAAACAATTGGTGAATCTGGATATTTCTTGCACTATTTTTGCAATTTTCTGTAAGTTTGAGTTATATTAAAATAAAAGTTTTAAAGCATACATATCAACAACTACCAAAAAACATTGAATTTTATCAAGAACATACCAAGAAATTAAGTTTCAGAAAGTGTGTATATCATTTCGATAAAGCAAAAGGAAACTACTTTTTCGTAAAACCAAAAGATTCTATGTAGCAGAGGTAAGTTAAAAAAATAAAAAACAAAAAAGCTAACACTGTACCCAACATATTTATTTCAGAAAGCTGTTTGTTCTAAAGGGTAAAAAGAAGAAGTTCAATATCCTGAAGATGTAATCTAGTCTTACCCACACCAGGTGCAATATCCAGTCTTATCCAAATAAATCAGTGCAAACTTATGCCTCTAAGAGCAAGAAAGGTCAAAATTCGAACAAATTGTCCATCTCAAACAAAAAGAAAGAATGTGAGAAGTGCTCTGTATAAATAAGGTGCACTTATGTTCTGGCGCAGTTGCTATTAGCAACAAGATGACTGACATTAAAGAAAAAATTACGTGAGGTTAGGCTAAATGGGTGCAGTTTTTTCTTTTTATACACAATATACAAACAAAAACACAATAATTCCTTTTATATAACTTAAAATGAAAAACCTGAAGTAAATTCTTTGTATATTTATTAAGACAAGAGATCAGAGGTGATTATTAAAAATTCTGAAGCAATCATAATTTCTAAGTATTATGAAGCCATGAAAGATTTGTCTGTCTCCTTTTTTATTTCTCTTTCTCTTCCCCTGTTCCTCATATTCTCTCCCTTTTTTTTTCTTTCAATCACCCTGCCCGTGCAGGCTAACCTGCACGGCTTAGTGTTGCCAGGGGCAATCAGAGTACAGAGGTTGCTGACCTAGTACAAGGCGGGCATAAGAAGTGGCACGTTTATTCTGACAGGGCATTTAAATGAAGTAAAACATCTTTCAAAGCATCTTACTGAAAAACAGTTCCTGCTGGGAAGAGTCTCTGGGCTTCAGAATGTGAACTGCCCCCCACTGAGATACTACACACCTTCCAGAACAACAGCACCATGTCAGTCAATCTCTGACAGCTGTGTAAGGTGCATTTTGATTTACAGCTACTTTCCCCAAACCTGTATTCTCCTTGTCAAAGAAAAATTTAAATAGTTTAAGAAACCAAGAAACAGGGTCATAAATTACAAAAAAAAAATCTGAAAATTTAGATTTTATCTTTAACCATCTTACCAAAAACACATTTCTGTTTTAGTCCTTCCTTCCCTTAGTAAAAGAAATATTCTCACCTTTCCCTGCTTATTCTACTTTTATTCTGCTGCAGAATACTTCTTAAGAATGCTAATAGATCCACAAAGTTATTTTTGTTTCAGAGAAAGGAAAATCAAATTTAAGAAGTTCAAAGAAAAATGAAATCTCATGATAAAATAAAATGCCAGGTAATGTTAACATTTCTTTTCCATTTTCTGTGTCTCAACAAAAATACCAAAGTACTGGGTGAGAGGAGAAAGTTGAGCTAGGCACTGAGCAAGATACTTTACATACTATTTTACTTATTGATGTGAGGTAAATATTATGATTCTCTGAGCACTAAAGCTTGGAGAGATTAGGTAATTTACTTGAGATTATACAGCTAGGAAATGACTCTAAATTCAGGCCTGATTGAAAACTAAGTTTACACTTGCATGTCTCTCTCCTGCCTCCCTGGAATTTTTCTAATACTACAGTAACATAAGAATATCTTGACTTTTCAAATAAACCAGGGGGAAAAGAACTCTAGAAATAAACAAAAATTTTTGAAATGAATTTTAGGAATATATATACTGGCCTTTCAGACTCTCTGACAAATTAATCTATATGTAATTTGACTAATTGATCAACTTCATAAGTCAAATAAAAATTATAAATTAACCCTTCTTATTGAAAAATAATGTCCAGACTTGTGTCAACTGTATGAATCACTAACAAACTAATTTGTAAATATTTTTAATAAAAGGGTAGGAGGTGATAACAGTACATTTTCTCCTCTGATGTCTATAATATCTTCCTTGGTGAAGACTATGCTCCCTCATAATGACTCACTCAAATATTTCATCCATTTGTTCTCTGTCCAATCAGCTTTTATATGGCTCAGACTTCTTGTTATCAGCTGGGGAACAGGATATAGTAAAATTTCCTAGAAGCTTTAACCTAGCAATCTGGTTGCTAGCCAGATACAGTAGCACATATGTTAACCTAGCCAGGAAAAATTTTCCAGAGCATCATGAAGAGAGGCCTTAGGGGAAACCAGTGAGCCAGTGAACACAGCAGTTGAATATTATAAGACAGCTCTTCCCTAGTCTGGAAGGCTCAGATCAAATTCCCTGCAGAGCCATCAATTTCACACTTCATCATCTAGAGCAGGTTGCCGTTAATAAGCCATGGGCCACCAATGTGGTGAGGACACCATCTCTGAAGCAACCCTGGGTCTATCCATCATGGGAAATGGCAGAAACATATTTTGTGCTGCCCTTGTTAAGCAAGGTTGATTATTCATTATTATTAACATGTATTTGTTGGCAAGGAACAATATGGAACATGTAATTAGATACAACATCTGTGCAGCAGCTTTTGTATTCAGACACTACTCTTTTCTCTGTAAGGGGAAAATAAGGAAAAAAGAAAGATCAAGTTTAAAGTCTGAGTATTATATATTTATCTATATAAAGAGCACCGCTGATTTAAAGTGAATTTTGACCTAACAGAAAACAACTTTTCTCGAACGTCTTTGAAAAGCTAACCAATACTAAGTGAACATTAATAGGAGATGCCTCAATTCTTTCCCTATCAGTGGCCTCAGACTTTGGTGGCAAAATTTGGTAAAAATATATCTCTCAACCCACTTACTTACTTCAAGCTCTTTGTCTATATCTGACAAAAAAAACCAAACAAACAAAACTTGCCATAATATTCTGTTTCATCTCAAACTCATGTCATCACTTATTGCCATAGATACTACATTTCTTACTAAAGAGTCTCTGCATTTACCTTCATTTAACAATAAAGATACTTGACAAACTGCAATAATTTGACAGAGAACATTGCAGGGAGAGTGTTATACAATACTGAACACTTTACTAAGCTAAAAAATAAAAATATGAAATAAAGGAATTGAGAAATATAAATTTGCAAATATTCTAAAGAATTATAATGGTGTTTCTTTTCCATACTAAAATTCATCTTTTAAGATTTCTAGTGTCCTCTTGACATGACGCACTGAGAAGAAAATAATATCACTTCTGTGATATTCGTTCTCAAACTGCATCATCTGAATCTAATCATAAAAAACATCAGACAAATCCAGATTGAGGTGCATTCTTCAAAGTAACTGGCCTGTGTTTCTTAAAATTGTCAAGGTCAAGAAAGACTAAGACTGAGGAAGTGTTCCAGATTAAAGGAGAGATAGAGATATGACAACTAAATACAATCCAAAATATGGAATTTTTCTGTTATTATAAAGAACATTATTGGAACAAATGGCAAAATCTGAATAAGACCTGTAGTACTGTATCAATGTTAATTTTCTAATGTTGATGATTATTTTTTGGTTATTTAAGAAAATGTCCTGGTGTTTTCTTGTTTTTAGAAAATACATTCTGAAGTATTCAGGAGTAAATAATGGGCATCATGCTTGCAACTATCTTAAATAGTTCAGAGAGAAGGGAAAAAGAGAGTGAGAAAGAGAAAGAAAGAAAGAAAGAAAGAAAGAAAGAAAGAAAGAAAGAAGGAAAGAAAAAAGGAAGGAAGGAAGGAAGGAAGAAAGAAAATATGGCAAAATGTTAACATTGCATAAAGGGTATTTGAGAATTGTTAGTACTATTCTTGCAACTTTTGTAAGTCTGGAAAGTATATCAAAATAAAAGGTTTAAAGAGACTATAACAAAAATAAACTGTTACTATAATTCAAGGCAATTTTAATTAAAATAAAGTGACCATGGGCTTCACATGATATATATCCCTTGATTGTTTTCACATATCATGCAGTTGCAGCTGTTGTAAGCTGTCACTTAAATAGTTTTTTCTCAAATTTAGCTAAACCAATGGGGAACAATGGCATGATAATCCCTAACAGCTGATAATTTAAAAGCCATTTGCAAAGTATTATCTCACTAACTCAAACAAACAGGAAGAATAATATATAGCTGGTCACAAAGCACCGAGCTGATCTCCCTGTGCTACGCGGCTGCTTCCCACCAGCTATCTATTTTACATTTGGTAGTGTATATATGTCCATGCCACTCTCTCACCCTGTCACATCTTACACCTAGAGGGGTGGGATAGGGAGGGTGGGAGGGAGGGAGACGCAAGAGGGAAGAGATATGGGAACATATGTATATGTATAACTGATTCACTTTGTTATAAAGCAGAAACTAACACACCATTGTAAAGCAATTATACTCCAATACAGATGTTAAAAAAAAAATATATATATATATATAGCTGGAATAAACAATATTGTAAAATAAATGTTATCTTGTTACATTCTAACAGGTATTGCAAACAAAAATATTAAGGAAATGTTGCCATATAGAAGTCCTTCAAGCTTATATGAAAGAATGTGTGTGTCACACACATACATATATACATATGAGCTTTTGTTATTTAACATATAGTCTATATATGGGTTATTAAAACAACAGCTAATACTCACTGCATTCTTACTATGCCAGTACTTTTAGATGCATTTATTCTCCAAAATAATCCTATGAAGTAGGTTCTATTATTAATGTTATGCTAAGACTGCACTTCTCTCTGAAATTGCATTTTATTGTCTTGGCTTCAAATGCCCTTTTTTGCTCATTTCTTCCTGTCAGAATCATACCTCAGACATGAAAGTTCAAATGCCAACTGCAATCAAGTGTTCCTCAGTCCCACAATCAGAATTAATCACTCCCTCTTCTGAGTTTCTATAAGCCTTTATTCAACAGCATTCATTAAAATTTTTCTAAAAATATGCATTAGACACTTAGCTATTTGCAAGAGGTCACAGGGAAGAAGGAGGGATTATTAACATAATTTTAATTATATAATAAAACAATGGTGTTATTAAGAAGGCTTTGAATTTACTGGACACATCAATATGCCCAGCAGGGTACAAATCACCTTATAAAGAAGTCATTATTAACATCTCCCTTTTGCAGATGAGGAAACTAAGGCTTAGAGAAAACAATGAACTTGTCTAATTAGGCATAACTGATAAATGACAGAGCCTGGTCTGACTCTAAAGGCTATGCTCTTAAACTACTTACTGCCCTCAAAGGTGATAGTCTAATGGAGAAGAAAACATGCACCTAAATAAATTATAGCACAAGGTGAAAAAGTAATGTTCTATAAAAAGAGAAGGAAGAGGTTGAGAAAAACCTTGTAGGTAACATCTGAGTATTGAAAGATAAATAGATACATGAGAAAGGGAGGAAAACCATTCCGAACAGGCAGTGATGGGGAGGTGTTGGGAATTCTGGGAGTGTTATGTTTGGAAGGTCCATAGTCTGCATTAGGAATAGTAACACTAGAAAGACAAGCATATATATCCCCTATGAAGGTTAAATACAAAATTATAGGATTTGAACTTCCCCTTAGTGTGAGATGCATAAATTTGAAATCAATTCAGTACCCCTAGTTCTAAGAATGTACCAGACACAAAAACGTGTCAATATATTTTTGCTTAACAAGTATTTAGTAGGCTTTTAATAAATCATATTCCATAATAATCCCAACACATGAAGAAAGCTACTATCATTTTAGTCTTTTCCATTCCAGAATAGCCGTTAGATATGATCAGAGTTATACACCGTGAAAATAAATCTGGCAGCAATCTTAGAGTGGGTTGGAGGAAAGTAGAAAATGAAGGCTAGGGGAACAATTATAAAGAAATACAACTCCCTAAATCGTACTGTAGCATATTAGAGACAGATGGCCCCACAAAGATCATCCAACAAAATTTCCTTATCCCAGAGATAAAGAAACCGAGACAAGATAAATATAGAATCTTTAAGATTATAAATGGCAGATAGTTAACTGTTGTCAAGCAAGTAATTCTCAGAAAGGTATATGTGGGGAAGTGCTAAAATAAAATATGCTAAGCACAAGAGACTAAATAGAAGAAAAATATAAGAAATAGAACAGAGAAAGAACAGCTATACCTGTGCTGAACTTTTAAGACCTGCCTGAGTTTCACATTCAATACAGTTTGTCACTCTGAAGTTAGGTTAAAATGGACTTTTACACAAGTTTTTTTCTTCTGACAATCTCTGTTATGCCCTGTAAAAATACAGATGTGAATAAACAAACAAATTAAATCTGTTTTCAGATTGTAAAAGTTACATATATTGATACATACCAGTGGTAGAAAATTTGAAAAACCAACCAACCAAACTAAAAACCAAGTGAAAGAATCAACTATAAAATTCACCAGCCAAAAACAGCTACTATTAAAAATTTGGCTTAAAGAATTGATAACAATTCTGGGGACCCTGGGACGAGAAAACAGCAGTTGCAAAGGCACAGAGGCAAGAAATCATATGGGGACTTTCAAGGATCTAAAGACAGCAAAAAATTGGAATACAAATCGGGGGAAGACAGGGTGGTGGTGAAAGATGAGGCTGCAACAGATAATAAACTGCATCTTCCAATTGTGGATTCATAAAATGTCGTCACCAAGGGTATGTCAATTTTGCCCATGCATTATGGGCTGCTTCCTTCATCATCAATAGACTATTAGTTCACAAAGATTGACCCTCTGTGGCTCTCTGCCTCATGACAGGGAGAGACAACTGGCTATGTATAGTGTATGTATATATTTTTATTGAGGTACAATTGACATATAACATACAAGCTTCAGGTATACAACCTAAGGATTCCATATTTGTATATATTGCAAAATGATCATTACACTAAGTCTAGTTACCATTTTTACCATACATAGTTACAGAAAAAATTTTTTTCTTGTGATGAGAACTTTTAAGATCTACTCTCTTGGCCACTTTCAAATATGCAATACAGTATTGTAAACTATAGTCACCATGCTGTACATTACATCTCCATGACATTTATAACTGGAATGTATTTTTCGTACCTAGAATGTATCTTTTTTAATGACATAGATTGTACTTTCTGGGATAAATTAAGTCTGTTCTTAACTGAAAACAGCTGAATTGACTAACCTTTCAAAATCTAAAATTTCTCTTTACTTAGAAACATGAAGGAAAGAGTAAAATGGAAGACATTCGTCAACAGATATATTTCTCTCCAGAAGAAAAATGTTCAGACAAATTTAAATAACCTTATCTGAAATAAAGGCATAAATCAACTGAAAAAAGAGTCAATTTTTAAAAGCTTATGTGGGTCTGTAAGTAAAAAAAGCAAAAAGTTCATCAATAGAAACCAGTCACTGTAAATGGCAACCTGGAGCTCTGAAATGTCAATTTCACACTGCGCTAAGCATATCCTGCAAAACACGACCAAACTGCTGTTCAGAAAAATAGCAACACCTGATGCTACATTCCTTGAAGTAACAGGTCAGACATATTAGCCAGGTCGGGTACAAAACTGCATCCACTAGGACCTACCCGCTCAGGAATCATTTTCTATTTGTTTCAGTGTTTATCACTTTTAAATCAGATGTGTTAATTGACCTAGAAAAAGCAGCTAACTCCAAGTAACTCCATAGTTTGGCCCAGTACAAGTAAATGCTAAGAATATCCTAAAAAAGCAGGTGGGGGAAACTTAAGTGAAGTAGAACATATTCATCTAGGATTTCAGGCTGAAGCCTGAAATACATAACCTACTGCCACGATCTGCCACTCACATGCCCTCTTCAGTCAGGTGTCCACCATAGTGCTGACAGCCCCAATCTGAATCACTTATTTGGGGATAAAAATTATTCTGGGGAGGGCTGACTATTTTCCATATGAGAAGTTCTTTTGGGAAAACACTTGAAACCTGGCCTCAGGGACTGAAGGCAAAGATACTTCCAATCTGACAACAAAAGAATATGTTGCTGTCTTACTCAGAGCCTCTGGGGAATTTTCTCCCTCAGGGAGATGGGGTTGTGGCATACCCAGCACTATCCAGTCCCTCCCTGACATGAGTAAATGAGGTCTCTCAGTGATGTGCAAGTAAAAACTCCCGAAATACAATTTTCAAATTCAAGCAGATTTAATTGAGGGTGATAAAGCACACAGACACAAAAAAGGTGACTTAGGTTTAAGGCACTCAAAAAGGCTAATATACCTTTAGCAAAAGTAACAGGTGGAATTCTCTCCATGAGCTTTTGGTCAAGTTTCTTTCCATGGTGTGTGCCCACACTGCTACACTCCAGACACAAATGGCAAAACAAGCCAGCTAGCTGTCCATTGCACTGAAATACTAGGTTTTTATTATATCATAAACAAAATCATGGTCAAGGAGGAGTTCATAAAAATGCTTTAGCCCTTAAGTGAAAGACAACAGGCAGAGTCAAATAAAGGTTTGGAGAATCAAGAAGCCAGATAAACACCACTTCATATTCAATAAATATAGCAAATTTACTGCAGTCTTCTCGCAGAGAAAGATAATCTATTCCGCTCTTTTAATAGACTAGTCACAGGTCTCCAGTACTCATACTCTAGAATGTCACTTATTAATGTCCAGAGGTCCAGAAAACTAATAGATTATATCGATACTGGTGCATCTGTTTCTCTACTGAAAGCTCATTTTTAGGAATTAACACGCAAACATATAAAGAGATACATACAATTGTTAGTTGTTATTTGTCCTTAAGAAGAGTTCTGAAATCATAAAAATTGTTTTGAAATCAAAAGAAAACAGCAAATAGGGACCTTCAAGATGGCAGAGGAGTAAGACGTGGAGATCACCTCCCTCCCCACAAATACATCAAAAATACATCTACATGTGGAACAACTTCTACAGAACACCTACTGAACGCTGGCAGAAGACCTCAGACTTCCCAAAAGGCAGGAAACTCCCAACATACCAGGGTAGGGCAAAAGAAAAAAGAAAAAACAGAGACAAAACAATAGGGACGGGACCTGCACCTCTGGGAGGGAGCTGTGAAGGAGAAAAAGTTTCCACACGCTAGGAAGCCGCTTCACTGGCAGAGACGGGGGGTGGAGGGGTGTAAGCTTCAGAGACACGGAGGAGAGCGCAGCAACAGGGGTGCAGAGGGCAAAGTGGAGAGATTCCCGCACAGAGGATCAGTGCCGACCAGCACTCACCAGCCCAAGAGGCTTGTCTGCTCACCCGCTGGGGTGGGTGGGGGCTGGGAGCCGAGGCTCCAGCTTCAGAGTTCAGATCCCAGGGAGAGGACTGGGGTTGGCTGCGTGAACACAGCCTGAAGTGGGCTAGTGTGCCACAGCTAGCTGGGAGGGAGTCTGGGGAAAAGTCTGGACCTGCCTAAGAGGCAAGAGACCATTGTTTCAGGGTGCACGAGGAGAGGGGATTCAGAGCACTGCCTAAACAAGCTCCAGAGACAGGCGAAAGCCATGGCTATCACCACGGACACCAGAGACCAGCATGAAACTCTAAGGCTGCTGCTGCAGCCACCAAGAAGCCTGTGTGCAAGCACAGGTCACTCTCCACACCTCCCCTCCCAGGAGCCTGTGCAGCCCACCACTGCCAGGGTCCCGTGATCCAGGAACAACTTCCCTGGGAGAACACATGGCATGCCTCAGGCTGGTGCAGAGTCACGCTGGCCTCTTCCGCCACAGGCTCGCCCCGCATTCCGTACCCCTCCCTCCCTCCGGCCTGAGTGAGCCGGAGCCCCCTAATCAGCTGCTACTTTAACCCCGACCTGTCTGAGCAAAGAACAGACACCCTCAGGCGACCTACATGCAGAGGCGGGGCCGAATACAAAGCTGAACCCCAGGAGCTGTGAGAACAAAGAAGAGAAAGGGAAACCTCTTCCAGCAGCCTCAGGAGCAGCGGATTAAATCTCCACAATCAACTTGACGTACCCTGCATCTCTGGAATACCTGAATAGACAACAATCATCCCAAAATTGAGGCAGTGGACTTTGGGAGCAACTGTAGACTTGGGGTTTGCTTTCTGCATCTAATTTGTTTCTGGTTTTACATTTATCTTAGTTTAGTATTTAGAGTTTATTAACATCAGTAGATTTGTTACTGATTTGGTTGCTCGCTTCCATTTTTTCTTTCTTTTTATCTATAAATATATATATTTTTTCCTTTTTCTCTTTTTGAGAGTGTGTATGTGTATGCTTCTTTGAGTGATTTTGTCTGTATACCTTTGCTTTTACCATTCGTCCCAGGGTCTGGCTGTCCATTATTTTTTGTTTGTTTTTGCTTTTTTTTTAAGTATAGTTTTTTGCACTTGCTATCATTGGTGGATTTGCTTTTTGGTTTGGTTGCTCTCTTCTTTCTTTCTTTCTTTTTTTTTGTACTTTTTAATTTTAATTTGTAATAATTTTTAATTTTAATAACTTTCTTTTTTTCTTTCTTTCTTTCTTTTTTTCTCCCTTTTCTTCTGAGCCGTGTGGTTCACAGGGACTTGGTGCTCCGGCTGGGTGTCAGGCCTGGGCCTCTGAGGTGGGAGAGCCGAGTTCAGGACATTGGTCCACCAGAGACCTCCCGGCTCCATGTAATATCAAACGGTGAAAGCTCTCCCCGAGATCTGCATCTCAACGCTAAGACCCAGCTCCACTCAGTGCCCAGCAAGCTACAGTGCTGGACACCCTATGACAAACAACTAGCAGGACAGGAACACAAGTCCGCCCATTAGCAGAGAGGCTGCCTGAAGTCATATTAAGGTCAGACACACCCCAAAACACACCACCGGATGTGGTCCTGCACACCAGAAAGACAAGATTCAGCCTCATCCACCAGAACACAGGCACCAGTCCCCTCCACCAGGAAGCCTACACAACCCACTGAACCAACCTTAGCCACTGGGGACTGACACCAAAAACAACGGGAACTACGAACCTGCAGCCTGAGGAAGGGAGACCCCGAACACAGTAAGTTAAGCAAAATGAGAAGACAGAGAAACACACAGCAGATGAAGGAGCAAGGTAAAAACCCACCAGACCAAAAAAATGAAGAGCAAATAGGCAGTCTACCTGAAAAAGAATTCAGAGTAATGATAGTAAAGATGATCCAAAATCTTGGAAATAGAATGGAGAAAATACAAGACATGTTTAACAAGGACCTAGATGAACTAAAGTGCAAACAAACAATGATGAACAACACAATAAATGAAATTAAAAATTCTCTAGAAGGAATCAATAGCAGAATAACTGAGGCAGAAGAACGGATAAGTCACGTGGAAGAAAAAATAGTGGAAATGACTACTGCAGAGCAGAATAAAGAAAGAAGAATGAAAAGAATTGAGGACAGTCTCAGAGACCTCTAGGACAACATTAAACACACCACCAATCGAATTATAGGGGTCCCAGAAGAGGAAGAGAAAAAGAAAGGGACTGAGAAAATATTTGAAGAGATTATAGTTGAAAACTTCCCTAATATGGGAAAGGAAATAGTCAATCAAGTCCAGGAAGCGCAGAGAATCCAGTGCAGGATAAATCCAAGGAGAAACATGCCAAGACACATATTAATCAAACTATCAAAAATTAAATACACAGAAAAAAAAGTAAAAGCAGCAAGGGAAAAGCAACAAATAACATACAGGGAATCCCCATAAGGTTAACAGCTGATCTTTCAGCAGAAACTCTGCAAGCCAGAAGGGAGTGACAGGACATATTTAATGTGACGAAACGGAAGAACCTATAACCAGGATTTCTCTACCCAGCAAGGATCTCATTCAGATTTGACAGAGAAATTAAAACCTTTACAGACAAGCAAAAGCTAAGAGAATTCAGCATCACAAAACCAGCTTTACAACAAATGCTAAAGGAACTTCCCTAGGCAGGAAACACAAGAGAAGGAAAAGACCTACAATAACAAACCAAAAACAATTAAGAAAATGGTAATAGGAACATACATATCGATAACTACCTTAAATGTAAATGGATTAAATGGTCCCACCAAAAGACACAGACTGGCTGAACGGATACAAAAACAAGACCCGTATATATGCTGTCTACAACAGACCCACTTCAGACCTAGGGACACATACAGACTGAAAGTGAGGGGATGGAAAAAGATATTCCACGCAAATGGAAATCAAAAGAAAGCTGGAGTAGCAATTCTTATATCAGATAAAACAGAATTTAAAATAAAGACTATTACAAGAGACAAAGTAGGACACTACATAATGATCAAGGGATCAATCCAAGAAGAAGATATAAAAGTTGTAAATATTTATGCACCCAACATAGGAGCACCTCAATGCATAAGGCAAATGCTAACAGCCATAAAAGGGGAAATCAACAGTAACACAATCATAGTAGGGGACTTTAACACCCCACTTTCACCAATGGACAGATCATCCAAAATGAAAATAAATAAGGAAACACAAGCTTTAAATGATACATTAAACAAGATGGACTTGATTGATATTTATAGGACATTCCATCCAAAAACAACAGAATACACTTTCTTCTCAAGTGTTCATGGAACATTCTCCAGGATAGATCATTACTTGGGTCACAAATCAATCCTTGGTAAATTTAAGAAAATTGAAATCGTATCAAGTATCTTTCCCAACCACAACGCTATGAGACTAGATATCAATTACAGGAAAAAATCTGTAAAAAATACAAACACATGGAGGCTAAACAATACACTACTAAATAACTAAGAGATCACTGAAGAAATCAAAGAGGAAATAAAAAAATACCTAGAAACAAATAACAACGAACACACAGTGATCCGAAACCTATGAGATGCAGCAAAAGCAGTTCTAAGATGGGAGTTTATAGCAATACAATACTACCTTAACAAAAAAGAAACATCTCAAATACATAACCTAACCTTACACCTAAAGCAATTAGAGAAGGAAGCACAAAAACACCCCAAAGTTAGCAGAAGGAAAGAAATCATAAAGATCAAATCAGAAATAAATGAAAAAGAAATGAAGGAAACAATAGCAAAGATCAATAAAACTAAAAGCTGGTTCTTGGAGAAGATAAAGAAAATTGATAAACCATTAGCCAGACTCATCAAGATAAAAAGGGAGAAGACTCAAATCAATAGAATTAGAAAAGAAAAAGGAGAACTAACAACTGACACTGCAGAAATACAAAGGATTATAAGAGATTACTGCAAGCAACTATATGCCAATGAAATGGACAACCTGGAAGAAATGGACAAATTCTTAGAAAAGCACAACCTCTGAGACTGAACCAGGAAGAAATAGAAAATATAAACAGACCAATCACAAGCACTGAAAAGGAGACTGTGATTAAAAATCTTCCAACAAACAAAAGCCCAGGACCAGATGGTTTCACAGGCGAATTCTATCAAACATTTAGAGAAGAGCTAACACCTATCCTTCTCAAACTCTTCCAAAATATAGCAGAGGGAGGAACATCCTCAAACTCATCTACGTGGCCACCATCACCCTGATACCAAAACCAGACAAAGATGTCACAAAGAAAGAAAACTACTGGCCAATATCACTGATGAACATAGATGTAAAAATCCTCAACAAAATACTAGCAAACAGAATCCAACAGCACATTAAAAGGATCATACACCATGATCAAGTGGGGTTTATCCCAGGAATGCAAGGATTCTTCAATATACGCAAATCAATCAATGTGATACACCATATTAACAAATTGAAGGAGAAAAACCATATGATCATCTCAATAGATGCAGAGAAAGCTTTTGACAAAATTCAACACCATTTATGATAAAAGCCCTGCAGAAAGTAGGCATAGAGGGAACTTTCCTCAACATAATAAAGGCCATATATGACAAACCCACAGCCAACATCGTTCTCAATGGTGAAAAACTGAAACGACTTCCTCTAAGATCAGGAACAAGACAAGGTGGTCCACTCTCACTACTAGTATTCAACATAGTTTTTGAAGTTTTAGCCACAGCAATCAGAGAAGAAGAAGAAATAAAAGGAATCCAAATCGGAAAAGAAGAAGTAAAGCTGTCACTGTTTGCAGATGACATGATACTATACGTAGAGGATCCTAAAGATTCTACCAGCATACTACTAGAGCTAAGCAATGAATTTGGTAAGGTAGCAGGATACAAAATTAATGCACATAAATCTCTTGCATTCCTATACACCAATGATGAAAAATATGAAAGAGAAATTAAGGAAACACTCCCATTTACCATTGCAACAGAAAGAATACAATACCTAGGAATAAGCCTCCCTAAGGAGACAAAAGACCTGTATGCAAAAAACTATAAGACACTGATGAAAGAAATTAAAGATGATACAAACAGATGGAGAGATATACCATGTTCCTGGATTGGAAGAATCAGCATTGTGAAAATGACTCTACTACCCAAAGCAATCTACAGATTCAATGCAATCGCTATCAAACTACCAATGGAATTTTTCACAGAACTAGAACAAAAAATTTCACAATTTGTATGGAAACACAAAAGACCCCAAATAGCCAAGGCAATCTTGAGAAAGGAAAATAGAGCTGGAGGAATCAGGCTTCCTGAATTCAGACTATACTACAAAGTTACAGTAATCAAGACAGTATGGTACTGGCACAAAAACAGAAATATAGATCAATGGAACAGGACAGAAAGCCCAGAGATAAACCCACGCACATATCATCACCTTATCTTTGATAAAGGAGGCAAGAATATACATTGGAGAAAAGACAGACTCTTCAAGAAGTGGTGCTGGGAAAACTGGACAGCTACATGGAAAAGAATGAAATTAGAACACTCCCTAACACCATACACAAAAATAAACTCAAAATGGATTAAAGACCTAAATGTAAGGCCAGACACTATAAAACTCTTAGAGGAAAATATAGGCAGAATACTCTATGACATAAATCACAGCAAGATCCTTTTTGACCCACCTCCTAGAGAAATGGAGATGAAAACAAAAATAAACAAATGGGACCTAATGAAACTTAAAAAGCTTTTGCACAGCAAAGGAAACCATAAACAAGATGAAAAAGACAACCCACAGAATGGGAGAAAATATCTGCAAATGAAGCAACTGACAAAGGATTAATTTCGAAAATTTATAAGCAGCTCATGCAGCTCAATATCAAAAAAAGAAACAACCCAATCCAAAAATGGGCAGACAGCCTAAGAAGACATTTCTCCAAGGAACATATACAGGTTGCCAACCAACACATGAAAGGATGCTCAACATCACTAATCACTAGAGAAATGCAAATCAAAACTACAATGAGGTATCACCTCACACCAGTCAGAATGGCCATCATCAAAAAATCTACAAACAATAAATTCTCGAGAGGGTGTGGAGAAAAGGGAACCCTCTTGCACTGTTGGTGGGAATGTAAATTGATACAGCCACTATGGAGAACAGTATGGAGGTTCCTTAAAAAACTAAAAATAGAACTACCATATGACCCAGCAATCCCACTACTGGGCATATACCCTGAGAAGATCATAATTCAAAAAGAGTCATGTACCACAATGTTCACTGCAGCTCTATTTACAATAGCCAGGACATGGAAGCAACCTAAGTGTCCATCGACAGATGAATGGATAAAGAAGATGTGACACATATACAATGGAATATTACTCAGCCATAAAAAGAAACGAAATTCAGTTATTTGTAGTGAGGTGGATGGACCTAGAGTCTGTCATACAGAGTGAAGCAAGTCAGAAAGAGAAAAACAAATACCGTATGCTAACACATATATATGGAGTCTAAGAAAAAAAAATGTTTCTGAAAAACCTAGGGGCAGACAGGAATAAAGATGCAGATGTAGAGAATGGACTTGAGGACATGGGGAGGGAGAAGGGTAAGCTGGGACGAAGTGAGAGAGTGGCATGGACATATATACACTACCAAATGTAAAACAGATAGCTAGTGGGAAGCAGCCAGATAGCACAGGGAGATCAGCTCGGTGATTTGTAACCATCTATAGAGGTGGGATAGGAAGGGTTGGAGGTAGACACAAGAGGGAGGAGATATGGGGATATATGTATATGTATAGCTGATTCACTTTGTTATAAAGCAGAAACTAACACACCATTGTATAGCAATTATACTCCAATAAAGATGTTAAAAAAAAGAAAAGAGGAAAACAAATACCATCAGCTAACACATATATATGGAATCTAAAAAAGAAAATGGTTCTGAAGAACCTAGGGGCAGTACAGGAATAAAGACACAGACATAGAGAATGGACTTGAGGACACGGGGAGGGGGAAGGGTAAGCTGGGACGAAGTGAGGGAGTGGCATGAATATATATACACTACCAAATGTAAAATAGATAGCTAGTGGGAAGCAGCTGCATAGCACAGGGAGATCAGCTCGGTGCTTTGTGACCACCTAGAGGGGTGGGATAGGGGGTGTGGGAGGGAGACGCAAGAGGGAGGAGATATGGGGATATATGTATACGCATAGCTGATTCAGTTTGTTATAAAGCAGAAACTAACAGATCATTGTAAAGCAATTATACTCCAGTAAAGAAGTTAAAAAAACAAACAAACAGCAATTCCACTCCCCCCACAAAAACTGGCCTTTATTATGAGAGGAAAAACAAGCATAAAGTATGACATTAAAGGCTCTCAATGAGCTGATTCCTCTTAACCAATCATCCCTAGTTGGTATTACGTCATAAAACTAGTTTTCTGACATTCACCTGAAATTTCCTTTCCATACCCATTTTCCCTAGTGTTGTTAATGCTCTTCCCTCTCACTAGAATACTTCACATTCTTCTTTCTTTTAATCTAAATTTTACTCTGTTTCAAGGCCAAATTCAAGAACTGCTTGATGTGCTTGACATCTTTCCCAACTAAAAATCAACATTCTTTTTTTCTGGCCTTTTACAACAGCTACTGCTTCAGTGTTTCCAATTCAGTAATCCTTTCACTGCAGAAATTATGTTCCTAAAATGTAATATGTTTGGCAAAACCTAGCTGGTAAGATCAAAGTCTCACAGTAAACAGGGGATTAAGAAAAAAATTAATTCTTTTAAATCTGTTGTCCTTAAAAAGAAAGTTCTAGAAGACATCTATTCTGAAACAATACAGATTTACTGGAGCTATCTCCTCCTATGGGCTTCCAAATAGGAAATTCTGCTGCTGAAGCTGACTCTCCAAGTTCAACATGAGGCGGCTTTAATCTCTTGAGAAAGCCCTTACTGACCCAGAACTCTGTATTTTGTATATGAAGTTTCCCTTGTTTTTTATTTCTTTGTTTCTTTCTCTCTGTGTCTTTTCTTTCTTTCTTTCATCCTTTTTTGTAAATCTTAGCAAAATACTTGTGCTATTAACTGACCAAACTACTAGGTTACACAGCAGTTTTCTTGACTGGTCTTCATATTGTAAAAGTAGAGAACACACAGGCTTCACAGATCCAGTGAGATGTCCTACTGAGGAGGATGTACAAAATCTATCATGCTCTGCTGTTTGGGGACACAATTATAAGAATGAGTTATCTCAAAACACTGGTTTCGAAGAATTTATGTATCGCACTTCATTGACCATTCCATTAAAAAACATGAGTCTCACTGTAATAATGAAAAGAAAAACGTTCATTTTTGTTCTGAGTCCATACAGATGTTTGCAAATATTGTTTTCAGTAAGTTTAAAGAAATCAGAACTTGGATATAATTTTTTAATTGAATTATAGTTGATTTACAATATTGTGTTAGTTTCAGGTATACAGCAAAGTGATTCAGTTACATACATATATATATTTCAGATTCTTTTCCATTATAGGTTATTACAAGATATTGAATATAGTTCCCTGTGCTATCCGGTAAATCCTTGTTTATTTAATATATATAGTAGTGTGTATCTGTTAATCCCTTACTCCTAATTTATCCCACCCCCCCTTTCCCCTTTGGTAACCATAAGTTTGTTTTCTATGTCTGTGAGTCTGTTTCTGTTTTGTAAATAAGTTAATCTGTATTATCTTTTAGATTCCACATGTAAGTGATATCATATGATATTTGTCTTTCTCTGTCTGACTTACTTCACTTAGTATGATAATCTCTAGGTCCATCCGTGTTGCTGCAAATATTATTTCATTCTTTTTTATGGCTGAGTAGTATTCCATTGTGTGTGTGTGTGTTTGCAAATATTTTCTCCCATTCTGTGGGTTGTCTTTTTGTTTTGTTTTTGGTTTCCTTTGTTGTGCAAAAGCTTATAAGTTTGATTAGGTCTCATTTGTTTATTTTTACTTTTATTTCTTTTGCCTTGGGAGACTGAGCTAAGAAAATATTGCTATGATTTAAGTCAGAGACTGTTTTGCCTGTTTTCTCCTCTAGGAATTTTGTGGTGTCATGTCTTATGTTTACGTGTTCATGCATTTTGAGTTTATTTTTGTGTATGGTGTGAGGGAGTGTTCTAACTTCATTGATTACATGCCGCTGTCCAGCTTTCCCAACACCACTTGCTGAACAGACTGTCTTTTTTCCATTGTATATTGTTTCCTCCTTTGTCTAAGATTAATTGACTGTAAGTGCATGGGTTTTTTTTCTGGGCTATTTTGTTCCATTGATCTATATGTCTGTTTTTGTGCAAAACCATGCTGTTTTGATTACTGTAGCTTTGTAGTATTGTCTGAAGTCTGGGAGGGTTATGTCTTCAGCTTTGTTCTCTTTCCTCAGATTGCTTTGGCAATTCTGGGTCTTTTGTGGTTCCATATAAATTTTAGGATTATTTGTTTTAGTTCTGTGAAAAATGTCATGGGTAATTTGACAGGGATCGCATTAAATCTATAGATTCCTTTGGGTAGTATGGCTATTTTAACAAGGAGATATTTCTTAATTTATTTTCTTCTTCTGAGGATGCTCAGTAGTCAGAATCAGTATTATATTTTAAACTCCAATTGCCTCTCATACTATTTCCCCCCATTTGATTCATTCATTATTTCATTCAGGAATTCATTAAATCTCTGCCTTCTTTGTACTGGTCCCTCAGCCAGGCAAGAGTTACAAACACAAATACCTGATTCTCTCTCAAGGAGCTGTCTCCGGGGAGAGACAGTATCTGGGAAAGTAATTACCTTCTTTACTGAACTAAAACCAACTACTAACATTTAACTCTCCAGGTTGAAGACTACTGGACCAAGTAGCCTCCCTTTGTCCCATTCAGCTTCACCTTTTGAGTGAGTTTCACTTGAATTGCCACCTCCACCTTCATGCTGCCTTCTCAGGGTATGTTATTCTCTTTCAACTAAAAATAATAATAACAATAATAGAAAAATCTTTCTTGGGCTCCCATTAGCACAGTGGAGACAGGCTGGGATTTTAAAAAGACTTTTTTAAATACTCGAGGTACAAAAAAATAGGAAATTAATAAAATAAAATAACACACAGCTTAAGAACAAAATAATGCCATTTGCAGCAACATGGATGGACCTACAGATTGTCATAATGAGTGAAGTAAGTCAGACACAGAAAGACAAATATACAATATTGCTTATATGTGGAATCTAAAAAAAAGGTGCAAATGAACTTATTTACAAAACAGAATTAGAGTCACAAATGTAGAAGACAAACTTATGGTTACCAGGGTATAAGGGGGGGAGGGCTAAATTGGGAGACTGGGATTGACATATACACACTACTATATATAAAATAGATAATAAGAACTTACTGTATAGCACAGGGAACTCTACTCAATACTCTGTAATGGCCTATATGGGAAAAGAATCTAAAAAAACTGGATATATGTATATGTATAACTGATTCACTTTTCTGTACACCTGAAAGTAACACAACATTGTAAATCAACTACACTCCAATAAAAAAATTTTTTCAATGGGAAAAATAAACACAAACAACTTAAAAAATAATCTCAGATTTCTGACCTTACCATTGCTAGCTGACTTCTAGAGCGTAGGCTCTGTGCTCATGTTTAGCCTGAGACTGTCATACTCTTAAGGACCTACAGAAACTGCCCACTTCTGCCAGTTTTCTGTATACAAAATAGAACTAAAACATAAAACTGGAATTTCTCAGCTTTAAGAAAAACATGTTGCTAACTAAAATAAAAAAGGCAAACAATATTCTGAGAAAAATATCTTTAGCAAATAAACATAAGATTGATATTTTTTTTGAGGAACTCATTCAAATTGGCAAGAAATAGATATTAAGCAAAATAAATGAAAATATTCAACCTTGCTATGATAAAATAACACAAAATAAAACAAGTTATGTCTATTAGCCTGTAAAAATTACCAAAAATTATTTGGTGAACTAATACCAATGAAAGTGGAAGTGAAGTGGGGGCTCCTGAATAGTGCTGGTGGTAAAATAAACTAGTTAAAACACTTTCAGAAACCAATTTAACAATTTGCATCATAAGCAACATTGACCCTATCATCTCACTTCTGAGAAATAATTCAAAATATAGGAAAAGCTATGTGCAGGATATTTTCAGTGTAGTGTTATCTGTAGTGTGAGAGTTGAGAGCAATTTTATATTCAACTGCAGATAACTAAGGAAAATTAAGCAAAATTAAGTCTACTTGGTGAAATATAGAATTATTAAAAATGAGCAGTTAGAAGACCCAACACAGCCATAAATAAATAAATTAAATAAATAAAAATTTTTTTAAAATGAGCAGTTATATTAGGGGATGGTTGTATTATTTTTCAAAATTTAAAAATTTTTTCAAAAGCAAACCCTATAAATATGTAAAGTAGCTGAACTCTTTAACGTGGTTTGACATTAAATGACAAGATCTAACACACTGTCTGATAAAAAGAAAATGTTTAAAGATCCGAAGAAAGTATTTATGAAGTTAGAACAGGCTTTAGCTAATTACAGTTCATTGCATTCTAAAAAAGAGAAAATGCTGCATTTACATCGAAATAGTTTTTTTTTTATTAGAACCTTTTATATTCTACAGGTATTCAAACCTAACCAGTAGAAAATCAAGGGAATGTATCTCCTTGTAAAATAGATTGGGTACAATGCAGCATTTACAATTAAATATTACAACCACAGATACAGCAGAAAAGCCCAGCTTTTGATCAATGACATTGATCATTTCCACTCCTTGATACAGAGATATAAAAAAACTTAGCAACAACCTACTGTTTTGGTTTGGTTACTCATTATTGCTAACAACACAAGCAATATGAGAAAGGAGGAAGAGATCTGGATGCAAGGAGACCATTTGTGTGATAAAAAGCACACAATTTGCTGTTCACAAAAAAGATTCTAATTTCAGAGTAAGCATTGCAATCAAGGGTTTCCAGAAAGTGAGGAGAATTTGAAGTGACGCTCCATAATCTCCCACTTTTACCTCTAGTATAACAGAAATGCATTCAACATTGGGAAAAAAAAGGAAAATTACTTGGTATAATATGACCAGACGGTATTAACAGAATAGCGAAGAGTAAGGTAAAAAACAGCTGAAAGTGTTAAAAGTAAGCATATTCCAACAATGAAGGACAATTCATCTTGGGAATGGACATTCTTAGTATATTAAGAGTTTTATAGACTGCTTTAAATTTTAATCAAATGAGTTCCAAATTTTAAACCTCTAAAGCAAAGATTCCAATAGCTAGAGGGTTATTCTAATTCCTCTCCCTATCTTACCTCCATAACTCTAGGATTTAAGAAAAGTCACATTAAACAGCAATTTTCTATAGCAAGTATGGTCATTGAAAGTAATTTTCAGGCAATTATAGTATGGGCTGATATAAGATTTATGGGATGAAGTACTATTCCAAAACATTTCCTCTAATAAGTGCAAATCCCACCCACCAGGTTAAAAAATTTCAAATTTTATTAATTTTGTTAACAGCAGTACAAATCAGTGTAACTTCCCACATGAGATGTGCACAGATGCTGTAAGAGGTGACTGTGGCATAATTACAAAGCATAATGGATGTAGAGCTCCAGTTCTGGGCACAGCTGACTGACAGACAATGTGTCTCCGTTGCGTGTAACACAATGCAGGCTGCTTAACCTCTCCACAAACCTCAGATTTCCTCATTCTAGATTATCTCTAGTGTCTCCTTCAGCCCTGAATTCCATAATTACTCTGCCAGATATCTTAGGTTTGCCTCCTCCAAATTCAACTAGCTCTGCCCTGGTGGTGACCTGCATAGGGTACATCAACAGGCTTCCTTGCCCTCTGGCATCTGGATGGGTTTGGTCAGGGAGAAGCCCCAGCAGGAGATCAGATAGATGGTAATAATAAAGGGGAATGAGGGCAGGGTAATTTTACTCTCCTCTCATCCCTTCAGTCACTTGAGGCTGCCTCTGTCTCTTGCCTGAAGGTTTCTGCCCCTCTCAAAGCAGCTTGCTCTATGGGCTTTCTCTCTTTTCTTTTTCCTCTCTGTGTCCAATCAGGCCTAGAGGTAGAAACAGCTTTGTGGCTACTAATTCCAAGTTCCTGCCCTATCCGTTTATAGTTAAGACATCCTGCCTACAACTTTATAATTAATGTCTCTACATATAAACCCCCTCAAATATTCCCAATTTGAATGTGTCATCTAGTTAAAGAATTTCTGCCTCTCTGGTAGATACTGGCCCTGCACTTATTTTTGTTGCAGACATGGAAGTAATAAAACTTGAATTTAATCTTGCTACTCTTTTTTCAGGCCTTGTTTACAGAAAAGTGGTTCCAGATGATTTAGTTAGTAGTACAACATTATACACCTGTGTCATTTCCACACCTGAGCTGATTTAAAGTTCAAAATAAACTTAATCAACCATTTTGACAGCCAAAACAAAACACTCAGTCCTACGTTTCAGTACTTTGAAATACAAATGTATAATTGAAATTGGACACGACTAAACTTTCAGTATGAAAGACCTTTCTCTACTTCTCCTCATGAACATAACATCCCTCTCTATCACCATAAAATATGTAACACCATGACAGCTTCAAGGAACCCTGAAGTTTTCTGGTGGCAGCCAGGAGCCCTCGTGCAAACTATCAGCCAGGATTTATACTAGGGCTATTCCTAGATCATACGAATTAATATTCTGAAGCAATGTTGATATAAAAAGACTCAAATTATGTTATGTTTGACTCTCCATTTCTCTAGGAGCTTGAGAATAGCAACCTGTGAAATGGACTGTCTGTCAAAGTTAAAGTCAAGGTTTAACTGTGTATATTAGCATTGCATTGTTATTCATTTTGTAGTTCTTGCCTTGTATCAAACTATCATTTGATTTATAAATAGTCTCTAGAAGTTTTCTGATATTTTTGAAAAAGATGAGCTGAGAAATAATTTCAGTATTCTTTATTTTCTTGATCTTTTCCAATTTCTACTTAAATTCTATTTTTAACTTTTTATTTTGAAATAATTATAGGCTCACAGGAAGTTGCAAAAATATTACATAGAATCCTGTGAACCCTTCATCCAGCTTCCCCAATGGTGACATGTTATATAACTACAGTACAGTACCAAAGCTGAGAAATTATTTTTAGCACAATACTGTTAACCACAAAACTTGCTCAGTTTTCACCATATGCCTTTATTTGTGAGCACATGTACAGTTTTATGCAATTTGATCCCATGTATAGGTTCATATAACCACCTCATCGCCACAATGGAACTCCCTTGACAGTAGCACCCCTCCATGGCCATTCCTGTTGCCTGCCAACCATTAATCTGTCTCCACCTCCCTAGTTTTATCATTTTGAGAATGTTAAATAAATGCAATCATATAGTACAGGTAACTTTTCGAGATGGGCTTTTTTTCATTAATCATAATGTCTTTGAGATCCGTCCAAGTTGTTACAAGTATGACTAGGTCATTCCTTTTTATTGCTGAGTAGGATTCTACAGCAAGGACACACCAGAATTTGTTTAATCATGTACCCATTGAAGGACATTAGGGTTATTTCCAGTCTAGGTTATGATGAATAAAGTTGCTATGAACATTCATGTGCAGGTTTCTGAATGAATATAAGTTTTCATTTCTCTGGGATAAATGCTCAGCAGTGCAACTGTCTTGTGGTAATTGTATCTGTAGTTTTGTAAGAAAGTACCAAACTATTTTCCAGAGTGGTTGCACCATTTTACATTCTTACCAGCAAGGTATGAGTGATTCAGTTTCTCCACATCCTTGTCAACATTTGGCCTTGTTACTTTTTTAATTTTAGCCATTCTGATAGGTGTGTAATTATATCTCACTGTAGTTTTAATTTACATTTCCCTGATGGTTAAGAAGCAGAAATTTTTTCATGTGCATAGTGCCAACTATACATATCCTCTTTGATAAAATGTCTGTTCATGTCTTTTGCCCATTTTCTAATTGGATTCCTTGTTTGTTTGTTTTTTACCGCTGAGTTTTGAGAGTTCTTTATACATTGCAGATTCAAATTCTGTGTCAGATTTGCATGTATTTCTGGTTTGCAAATATTTTCTTCTAGTCTTTAGCTTGTTTTATCATCCTCATAACAGAATCTTTGGCAGAGCAAACATTTTAAATTTTGATGAAGTCCAACTTACCAAAATTTTTTTACGGATTGTACTTTTGGTGTCATGTATAAGAATTCTGTTTCTACTCCCAGCTCCCAAAGTTTTTTTATATTTTTCCACATTTTCTTCTAAAGTATTATAGTTTAAAATTTTACATTTAAATTTATGATCCTTTTTGAGTTAACTTTTACATAAGGGATGCATTTTGATATTCATTTTCTTTGCCTATGGATGTCCAATTGATCCAGCAACATTTGTTGAAGAGACTGTCCTTCTTACAACTGAGTTGCTTTTATGCCATTTTTAAGGTTCTCTATTCTGTTCTATTGATCTATATGATGTCTACCTCTCCAATTACCATAGCTATACAGGAAGTCTTAACATTGAATAGAATGATTCTCTCTACCATTTTTTTTTCCAAATTCTTTTTTCCATATAAAACTTAGAATAAGCTTGTCTATATCTACTAGAAATCTTGTTGGGATTTTGATAAAAGTTACGTTGAACCTATAGATAAATTTGAGGAGGATTTGATTAAATTATTTAAAGTGCTACTTCATGTGAAATTTTAACAGGTATATCATTTTTTTTAAAGGTTTAAATAAAAAAGGCTTAAATAAATAAAAATCAATGAATTATTATTACACATTTACAGGTGACCTTCCAACAACTTGGATTTGAACTGCATAGGCCCACTTATAGGTGGATTTTTTTCACAGTAATACTATAGTACTAACTCAATCCACAGTTGCTTGAATCTGTGGATGCAAAACCGCAAATATGAGAGGACCCTTGTATACCAAGGGCTGACTAAAAGTTATACAGGGATTTTCAACTGCAGGAAGGACTGGCACCCCTACCCTTGCGTTTTTCAAAGGTCAACTGCATAATAAAAGTGTGTATTTTACATAGTTCTCTTTTTCTTATTTAAACTTTTAACATTTCACATGAAGAAACTTTAAACCTTTTAAAATTCCACATGAAGAAAGTAACACTGAAAAATAAAGATAACTTTCCACTAGTTCTCTACCTCTTTATATTACCTTCCTTTCAAATAAAGATTACAACACAGTACATTAATTCTTTTTAATTAAAACATTCACCTAATGGTTACTCATTCAAACTTACATAAAAATATTCCTACCATCAGTATAACCTCTCTTGATTACCAAGTACAATTAAGTAGTAGTTTATAAAAGACCACTATTTTTATATAAGGAGTGTCTAATGCTATAATAATAGGAAGAATTTGCCTAGTAAAAATGTATACATCTCTCTGCCAGTTTCAATTCCTTCTACTATTACTTTAGCTGACTCTAACTTTCTACTAGAAAAGGAGATGAATTTAACACATGGTCTGCTTTATATCATTTGTATACATAATATATAATAATATAATACATATGTGATATATCTCTCTATCTCTATCAGTCTCTCTATCTATATGTATTCGTGTTTGGCACTAAATCAAAAGAGCACCACTAAGCAAATAGCAAACTTGTTCTTTGCAACTTTGTTATATTTTAAAACATTTAACATAAATTCTGTCTATATTTATACATACTATGTTTTAGAGGCTTTTAGCTTCAGATTAAAATGCAGTTTAAATACAAGATTGTATTACTTTTGGTAAAGCACCAAAATGCTTGTTGAGAACCTCACTCTTGAAAGAAGAGAAAACAGTTATAAATTTGTAGAGTTCTGAGTCAAATATGGTCAGGTTTTGAATTTCACAGCTAAGTATAACTTAGAGAAATGAAAAACATTTATGTTAGAGAATTTTTTCTCCAGAAAAGTGGGGAGAAAAAAACCCCAAAAAACCTTTGATCTCATTCTCTTGGTGTGCTTTTAGTATTTTAAGTGCCAAAAAGTTCAAAAATGTAACAGCCTTATAGTCTAAAGTTATTCAATATAAATAAAAAAGTGTTGGAAACTATATCCTTACATTGTCTCACTGGAGAATGATTTTTTAAAAGTAGGAAAACAAATATGCTAATTTTGAGTCTCATCGTAAGAATCTAGGACCAGTATTTCAGAAAAAAAAATTTCTTGAAAGAGACAGTTACTTTTATTTACATTATCAAGATGCTTCTACTTCCACTTATATTTGCTAGCATATTTGGCTTAAAGTAGAAGTTTTCATAGTTACCAGATGGTCCAGAGTTATGCACAAATGCCTATATTTGATGTACTCCATGCTAAGGGCCAAAAAATAATTCTTTAGGTTGTAAAAAAGAAAAAAAACATTAGAAAACTTTGGTCTTGTTCATCTTACTTTGGTGGCAATCAAAGCAGCCCATGCATGCACTATACCAGTTACCTGAGGTAAAACTTCACACCCTGTGGTCCCCAAAGCAGCAGAAGCAGCATTAGTTGATACTTTTTAGAAATGAAAATTCTAGGGCCTGTTCTCAGACTCTGGGGTAGGGCCCATCGATCTGTTTTAACAAGCCATCCAAATGATTCCAATGGATGTCCTAGTTTGAAAAGCAATGGTTTAGAAAAATGTAGCATTCTTATACCCTGACTAGATACCCTAAAACAAACTTTTATGTTTTATTTTCCCCAAAGGAGGGCAATGCTTATATTACAGATGAGACAAGTCTTCATTATGGTGAACTTTTAGCATCCCTGGTCTTCTGGCACAAACAGCAATAAATAATGCTATTTACCATATCCTTCAGCATTGGTAAGAACGTTGTTAAGAATCACTGATAGAGGAAAAGGCTCTGTCTAGTCCTTCCATTCTTCACATTGGATACAACTCTCTCGAAAGACCTTGACCACACCCTTCCCTTCCATCACTACTGCTGGAAAAAGAAAGGGTGATCCTGTTGGTTTATAGAAGCATATAACAAAAGGCTCAGGGGAGGGCAGAGACTTTGCATTGAGGCCAACTTTTACTAGTTATATCATGTATCACTATCTTATTTTATATTTTTTCCTAATGTAAAGGATCAATCATTCTTTTACACCCCAAACACTCTACAGGAAACAAATGGGGGAAAAAAAATGGGTATTTACATAAATGATCCTCATCAGGATAAGCTTTTAAATTTAAAAACCTCAGTCATCTATAAGTGCTGTATATAAAGGTTGATAAAAAGAAACATCTCACCACTAATTGAATAATCTGCCACTAGGATTGAAAAATGATACATTCCCTTAGAACCATAAATTCAATCAGTGACTTACATAACAGGAACTAAAATATAGCAGTTTGTAATTCTTGTTCTAAGAATTCATACATACCTGTCCCACGCAAATGAAATCTACTAGGTTTAAAACCCTCTTGAAAGGTGAGATCTTACTACCTCCTTCTAGTAAAACTCTGCCATTAAATTTTTCTTTTATCTCAGCTGATAAGCATATACTCTAAACTGGGTGGCAGGGGGTGAGGGTGAATGAGTGGTTATGTTTAAAGTTTTTAGATACCACCCTTATATCAGTATCCCTAGGAGTTAGTGCTCTCATGTAGCTCAAAAGCAAAACCAAGGCCTTATGTATACCTAAGTGGGCCATATTTCAAAGACAGTGGAACTCTGAATATAAGAATAAAAGAGATTGAGGGGGCGGAGCATCCTCCATCATCACAGTGATCCAGAGCCATGTGGCTGACAGGGTCTTGGTGCTCCGGCCTGTTTCAGGCCTGAGCCTCTGAGGTGGGAGAGCCGAGTTCAGGACACTGGACCACCAGAGACCTCCCAGCCCCACTTAATATCAATCAGCAAGAGCTCTCCCAGAGACCTGCATCTCAATGCTAAGACCCAGCCCCACCCAATGGCCACCAAGTTCCAGTGCTGGCCGCCCCATGCCAAACAACTAGCAAGACAGGAACACAACCCCACCCATTAGCAGAGAGGCTGCCTAAAATCATACTAAGGTCACAGACACCGCAAAACACACCACCGGAGGCAGCACTGCCCACCAGAAAGACAAGATCCACCCCACCCACCAGAACACAGGCACCAGTCCCCTCCACCAGGAAGCCTACACAAGCCACTGAACCAACCTTATCCACTGCGGGCAGACACCGAAAACAACGGGAGCTACGAACCTGCAGCCTGTGAAAAGGAGACTCCAAACACAGTAAGTTAAACAAAATGAGAAGACAGAGAAATATGCAGCAGATGAAGGAGCAAGGTAAAAACCCACCAGACCAAACAACGAAGAGGAAATAGGCAGTCTACCTGAAAAAGAATTCAGAGTAATGATAGTAAAGATGATCCAAAATCTTGGAAATAGAATGGAGAAAATACAAGACATGTTTAACAAGGACCTAGAAGAACTAAGGAACAAACAAACAATGATGAACAACACAATAAATGAAATTAAGAATTCTCTAGAAGGAATCAATAGCAGAATAACTGAGGCAGAAGAACGGATAAGTGACCTGGAATATAAAACAGTGGAAATAACTACCACAGAGCAGAATACAGAAAAAAGAATGAAAAGAACTGAGGACAGTCTCAGAGACCTCTGGGACAACATTAAATGCACCAACATTCGAACTATAGGGATCCCAGAAGAAGAAGAGAAAAAAAAAGGGACTGAGAAAATATTTGAAGAGATTATAGTTGAAAACTTCCTTAACATGGGAAACGAAATAGTCAGTCAAGTCCAGGAAGCACAGAGAGTCCCATACAGGATAAATCCAAGAGAAACACGCCAAGACACATATTAATCAAACTATCAAAAACTAAATACAAAGAAAAAATATTAAAAGCAGCAAGGGAAAAGCAACAAATAACATACAAGGGAATCCCCATAAGGTTAGCAGCTGGTCTTTCAGCAGAAACTCTGCAAGCCAGAAGGGAGTGGCAAGACATATTTAAAGTGATGAAAGGGAAAAACTGACAACCAAGATTACTCTACCCAACAAGAATCTCATTCAGATTTGACAGAGAAATTAAAACCTTTACAGACAAGCAAAAGTTAAGAGAATTCAGCACCACCAAACCAGCTTTGCAACAAATGCTAAAGATAAAGCAATCCTGAGAAAGAAAAATGGAGGTGGAGGAATCAGGTTCTCTGACTTCAGACTATACTACAAAGCTACAGTAATCAAGACAGTATGTACTGGGACAAAAACAGAAATATCGATCAATGGAACAGGATAGAAAGCCCAGAGATAAACCCATACACATATGGTCACCTTATCTGTGATAAAGGAGGCAAGAATATACATTGGAGAAAAGACAGCCTCTTCAATAAGTGGTGCTGGGAAAACTGGACAGCTACATGTAAAAGAATGAAATTAGAACACTTCCTAACACCATACAAAGAAATAAACTCAAAATGGATTACAGACCTAAATGTAAGGCCAGACACTATAAAACTCTTAGAGGAAAACATAGGCAGAACACTATGACATAAATCACAGCAAGATCCTTTCTGACCCACCTCCTAGGGAAATGGAAATAAAAACAAAAATAAACAAATGGGACCTAATGAAACTTAAAAGCTTTTGCACAGCAAAGGAAACCATAAACAAGATGAAAAGACAACCAGAATGGGAGAAAATATTTGCAAATGAAGCAACTGACAAAGGATTAATCTCAAAACTTTACAAGCAGCTCATGCAGCTCAATATGAAAAAAACAAACAACCCAATCAAATGGGCAGAAGACCTAAATAGACATTTCTCCAAAGAAGATATACAGATTGCCAACAAACACATGAAACGATGCTCAACATCACTAATCATTTGAGAAATGCAAATCAAAACTACAATGAGGTATCACCTCACACCGGTCAGAATGGCCATCAAAAAATCTACAAACAGTAAATGCTGGAGAGGGTGTGGAGAAAAGGGAACCCTCCTGCACTGCTGGTGGGAATGTAAATTGATACAGCCACTATGGAGAACAATATGGAGGTTCCTTAAAAAACTAAAAATAGCACTACCATATGACCCAGCAATCCCACTACTGGGCATATACCCTGAGAAAACCATAGTTCAAAAAGAGTCATGTACCACAATGTTCATTGCAGCACTATTTACAATAGCCAGGACATGGAAGCAACCTAAGTGTCCATCATTGGATGAATGGATAAAGAAGATGTGGCACATATATACAATGGAATATTACTCAGCCATAAAAAGAAATGAAATGGAGTTATTTGTAGTGAGGTGGATGGAGTTAGAGTCTGTCATACAGAGTGAAGTAAGTCAGAAAGAGAAAAACAAATACCATATGCTAACACATATATATGAATCTAAAAAAAAAAAGGTTCTGAAGAACTAGGGACAGGACAGGAATAAAGACGCAGATGTAGAGAATGGACTTGAGGACATGGGGAGGGGGAAGGGTACGCTGGGACGAAGTGAGAGAGTGACATGGACATATATACACTACCAAATGTAAAATAGATAGCTAGTGGGAAGCAGCTGCATAGCACAGGGGGTCAGCTCGGTGCTTTGTGACCACCTAAAAGGGGTGGGATAGGGAGGGTGGGAGGGAGATGCAAGAAGAAGCGGATATGGGGACATACGTATATGTATAACTGATTCACTTTGTGGTACAGCAGAAACTAACACAACATTGTAAAGCAATTATACTCCAATAAAGATGTTAAAAAAAAAAGAAGAAAAGAGATTATAACTGGAACAACACCTAAACAGCTATCTGTTTAATGCCTTTCTCTTCTATAAGGTTATGCTTCTGACTCTCCTCCCTTCTATATGATTGATATGGTTATTAGGGAATAGAGCCACTCCTAATACAGGAACCAGCCACGTAAAAACTACTGGAGAACAGAAAGGCTGTAGCGAAATATCGATGGAGTGAGCGACTTAGAGCAGCTCTATTCTAGGTCTTAAGGCAAAAGACTATATCCATTCTTTCTTTCCTACTCAGAGGGCAAAAATTCAAAGGTCAAGAACAGAAGGTGTCTCTGGACTTAACAAAAGGAGTCTTCAGGCTCACAGTATTTATCCTAGTTCATTAGAGTAAGAAATCACAGGTATTTGAGGACAACAGGTAGTAGAGTACATGCAATTGCCTGGATCTTCTCAGTGCAGGGAAAGGTTGGTTGAAGATTTTCTATCAGGGGACATGATTAATACTAACTTAAACATTTCATTTTTCACTTTTCATAGTTCATCTTCTGTAGAACCATCTGATCACAGTTACCTACATGAGAACTGTGACCATATACCCTCAATTCAAAGATGAAAATAACTGCAAACAAACTGGAACTCAACTTAGTAGGTGTATTTTTCACAGAGATATGGGTAAAGCAACTCTTAAATTACTGTCCATATATTCTAGGACTGAACAAATGAGCAAATACATAGGTGATATTTGGTGCTATAATTTTTACTGTTGGAAGAGGTAGATACAGATACTGAATTCAGAAAAACTAGGAAGAATCTTGTGGTATTGGATTGGAATTAGAGGTATCAGCATAAACTCATGATTTTCAATATATGTAGATAATAGACATAGATATATAGATATAGTAGATATCGATGTGTATGATTATGTATGTGTGTGTACACAGATGTATGTATACATACAGCTATTTCCTAATGAATCTATCTATATATACATCTCTCTACCGAGAGAACCTAGAAGCAATACTGTTAGCAATGAGCGTACCTAGTGCCCAAATCTTAGTTTCTAAATACTATTCTCTACTAAAAGAAACGAGGGCGCCTTGGAGAAACAGTTGATTCTAGGGCTGGGGCGGGGACATGACAAAATGAGCCTGTAATTATTTTGTTATGCCAGAAATTAAGGACATGATCATAGAATGATTGGGGTGTTTCCAAAGGATCAGGAGCCAGCTTGAAGGCACCTACAACCTGGGACAACTTGAGCACTGAAATAAATAATGACAGTGATGTATTATAACTTATTTAATAAAATAAAAATTCATGAGTCAAAAGAAGGAAAGAAAAGAAACGAAAAGAAAGAAAGAAAGGGAAGAAAGACAAAAAGGAGAAAGAAGACTTTCTTACAGTAGAGTGGCAACTAATAAATATAGAATATGATGGAGTTGAAAAATCACTGTTTTGCAACTGTCACAGGCAAGAAAGCATCAAACGAATATAAATTGGTGAGTGAAAGTTTGAAAAGAAACAAGTTATTATGTAGTCTGGAATATCTCCCCATGTACTACTTATTAATTCAGTAGAGCAAAATAGTAACATTAGAGTAGAGACACCTGGCAGACCCCACCTTAACGAAATGATTAAAGTTAACGTCACTGGGCCCAAACAGACATAATATGCCTCCTGATAATGAGGCACTGAGAAGGACACAACATCATTTCTGTGTTGTTCCTGCCAAAAATGCATAACTTTAATCTAATCATGAGGAAACATCAGACAAATCCACACTGAGAGATATTCTACAAAAAGCTGGCCTGAACTCTTCAAAAAAGTCCATGGTATAAAAGACAAAGAAAGGCTGAGAAACTGTTTCACATTAAAGGAAATTAAAGAGACATGACAACAAAATGTACTACAATCTACTGAACTGAATAGTAGACAATAGTATGAACTGAATTAAATATCCTATTTTGATCATTGTACTATGGCTATATAAGAAAATGTTCTTGTTCTTAAAGGAGACAGTTAAGTATTTAGAAGTGAAGAGTAATGATGTCTGCAACTTACTCCTAAAAAGTCCATTTAAAAATATGTAATAATATTAATAATGACAACTATAAGAATGATAATGTAAATTAAATATTCAGTTCTGTTTTCTTAAAACTAAATAATCCCAATTATTTTAGCCTTTTAAATCTATGAGACAAAAAAGTTGCATGGTTTAAGTGGAAACTTGGGAAGTTAAAAAAAGGATCTATAGTCTCAATCCAATTCAATTTAATAAAAAATTATTGAGGACCTATCCACAGGAGCCCTATATTTAAAGAGCTCACAGTTTATTGGAGAAGGAATACATGCATGTAAACTAGTATAAGAGAAGTATTCTATAAGTATCAAAATGAAGTATAAGAAAGTTCTAAAGGAATGTTGAGAGAACGTGATTGACTACTGACTACTACTGACTACTCTGACTACTATATTAGTATTATTTAACATTTACTATTTATAGTTATAGTTAGGCACTGTACTGTTTTATATATTAATTCATTGAATGTACTAACAATCTCATGAGGTAGGTAGTATTATTATCCCCATTCTACAGATGAGGCCATTGAGGTACAGAGAATTGTCAGTTGAGAAAACAGAGAATTCAGACATTCTCAGTAGAGAATCTGGCCATAGGTTACCTAGCTAGCTAGTAGCCCAAGTTTCAAACTCAGGCAGGCTGACTCCATAATCCATGAAGAAGGCTTAATGAAGGAAGCAGCATTTGAGTTAACCCTTAAAAGATGATTATAATTTCAGTGGAATGGGAAGAAGAAAGAAGACTATGTAAGGCTGGAGGAAAAATAATCGTGAAGGCATGGAGACAGTAAATATAGGTTGTATAAGGAACAGCAAAAAGTTCAGGGGATGTTATGTAAGATGTAGGGAGAGAAATGGGTGAGAGCAGAGGATAAGAGACTAGACAGGCTTATGAAATATATTAGATTCCATCATGAGAATTAATACAGTTTTTGATGGTAAAGAAGCTGATTCTTAAAATATGCACCACAATCTTGATGTAACTCAGTACAGTCAGTATAAGGAGTCAGTCTGTGAAACATCCAAATGAACCAAGTACCAATAATACCTTATTACAATTCAATTTCTCCTAAAAGACAGTACCAGAGCACAAATCATGAGAACACATTCATAGTGACTTCTGCACCTCTATGGGAATAATTTCAATTCACCAAGATCCTATGACTATGCAATATTGAAACTGCCAGAACTGAAAACAGAACATCTAAAATGCCACAATTCTACCTTAGTTTAACAAGACTATAAACCTTTAGGAAACAGTAAATGAAATGTGAGTACACCATGTAGCTTTGCTGTTATAGCTCCCTCTTTGTCATAATATTTATGAAAACAAGGTGATCCAATTAAAGGGATATAATGAGTAATATATTCCATGAGCTCCATTAGATATGCACTTCTAACCAGTAAAATGACTAGACACGAATGCTTAATGTCAACTTTGAGTTGTTAGCAGATGTAATTGAGTGCTCACATTAATAAGTGAAAATATTATTTTGCCTTCATAGTAAATTAATTATAGATAAAGCAAAGCATGTGGCACTTAAAAGCTGTTTTAATTTTTAATATAAATATTAATAAAAATATGACTTTTATTTAGTAAACTATAGGTTTAACCCGTTCGGAATCTATACTATAACTGAAGAGTATAGAAAATCTAATTGCACATAAAAACAAACATTTAAGCTTTGTAAAATGTCAAAAAATTTTAAAAGTAAAACATTAACAAATTCATTAGTGACTATTTTTCATATATTTAATAAAAGACAAAAAATAGATTTCATTTTTATACAAATATCTTTGCAGCAGAGTTCTTAACTATCCAACATAATTTTCTTCCATTTTGGAACAATACTAAAATATTTCCTCGATTGACAGAACAGAATTGATTAGTAAGATACAGGCAATATCAGGAAGCATCATAGAAGAGAAGAGTATGAAAAAGGAAGGCAAATGATTTCAAACAGCATTTGAAAAATCAAAACATATTTGGATTAGTATAAAACTAAAGAATACATGAACAATTAAAGAAATAGAACATTGAGCTAAAAAAAATTCTTCACCTAAAAATAACTAAAATGGCATTTAAAATTCAACAATCATCCTTTACATGTCTAACTGGACTTCTGAGAGTAAGGAAAATCCATAGGGCCTTAAAAAGGGGGAAAGGAACTAAAAAGTAGTGTAATAATCTTGAACTGACACCATAGCTCCCTGGAGGGTATTTGCTGATAATAGAGATCTAGGCTTTAACAGCAAGACAAAGAAGATAGGCTAGTCCTTGATCCCTAGCATGGTGGAGAGTTGAAACTAATATCACTACATGAAAGCAGAAACCTTGAAAAGCTATATTCATTATGAAAAAATGCATTAAAAAAAAAAACAGTTCTACCCAACAGCAAAGGAAGGAGATAAAAGTTAACTTTTCTGTTTAAACCTCAGTTCCAGACAGAAAAGGCTGAAGGAATCTCAACCTGAAAAAATAATAATGTTAAGTTCTAGTGCCTTAAGTTAAATACTTTAAGATGTCTGGCATAAACAAATATAAATCCTTTCTATGGCAATTCATTCCTATCCCAGGCCCCACAAGATCCCAAGATTTAAATAACCCAAAAAATGAATTTATAATCTAAAATTACAGAACTATTAGGGATATGAGACACCGGCAGTGAAGTCAACAGAAACAACAAACAGCAGAATTAGACCTCTATGGACATCAGCTATTAGAAATAATAAATACAGAATATAAAATCACTATGTTAAAATACAGAATATAAAATCACTATGTTTAAACAATTATAAAAAGAGGAAACTGAAACATGAACAAGGAAAAGTTTATTATCAAAACAAACCAAATATAGTTTTTAGCAATAAAAATATTTAACTAAAAATCTAACTATCAAAATATTTTTTCAAACAATATTTTAAACAATTGGAAATGATTATGAACTGGTTACTAGATAATGAAGGAATTTTTGTTGATTCTTATAAAGCGTGATAATGATGTGATTATTTAAGATGTCAATATTTTTTAGATGTGTGTACTATAGTATGACGTGTTATCTGGGATAGGCTTCAAAATACTTCAGGAAAGGAAAAAAAGGAACAGATGAAGCAGTGTAGGAAAATATGAGAAATATTAAATCAGAGCAATGTGTATATGTAAAATTTTGTAATAAAAATAAAATGAAAACTCAGCGGATAGTATGATCAGAATATTAGATATAGCCAAAGAGAGAACTAGAGAACTAGAAGATGGATCTGAAGAGGGTATCCCGATTATGAGTAAAATTTAAAGATTAAAAAAACCCAAAACTTACCTTCCTTTGGGCTCACTGCTGCAGGAAGAGTATCCCAATCAAGGGTCCAAGTAGGGCAAGGGTGGGGAGAAAACATCACTTCAATGCCTTTTTCCTAGAAAAGGAGATAGGCCCTTTCCAAATTAATAAATTAATAAAATCCTGTTATGTTCTAGAAGACCAAATTTCTATTTTCTATACCGGCAAGGAGGGACACAGATTTTAATAATCATCAAGTATTCCTCAAAATATTTAGTTACATAAGAAATATATGTTGAGTTTCTTAACAGCACGGTTACTTTCCTATTAAATTTCCTATTTAAATTATTACCTGAAGTGACACAGAAGTAATAAGTTACTTAGAAATATTGCGTGTCAAAGAGAAAAGTCACCTGAGAATAAAAGTTTTGTCAAAAACAATCCACGTAATCAAAACTGACTCTGCATATGTCCATCAAGTTCTGTCTTGGATTATACAAAAATTGCCACAGCCTAGAAGCTATATTTACAGAATCAAAAAGTCCCTACTTTAACATTCACCTCAAAATATCATCCATACTAGTCTTTTACAAGTACCTACAAAGTCTCTAAAAAAGAATCCCTTTGTTTTAACCAAATGGTTCCCAACATTTTTTTTTCCACCATTTAAAAAAGTGATCATCCCTCTTCCATATATAAAACAATTCTCAGGTTCCTTCCTCATGTTAGAAGTTATACATTTATTTATTTGATCTACAGACAGTGGCATGGCATACACATGGATTCCCAGAACCTTTCCAATCACATTCTGTGTCCACAGCCTACAGGATAGATATCCATGGTTCTGGAATTTTTTTTTATCTGCAGGAATATCTTATTCAAAAGAAAAATCCCTGAGAATCTATCATTAACCCCTTTGTATCAGTTAGTTCGTGAGATTACTTTCCATTATGAAAACTAGCTGAATTTCAGTGCCAAAGGAAATAGTACAAAGATTCTTTTGTTGGGGTAGAGCTATAGCTACAAGTATAGAGGTCTAGAGTACTTACCTCCTCCAGAAAGATAAACACATCTCTCTGACATGATCTACCTCTCTCCTATCTCCCTTAGTCTAGTCTAGCCATATTGAACTTCCCGCTATTCCTCATTTCACCACACTTATTCCTAACTTAGAGTCTTTCATAAAATATAACTATATTGAGATATAATTTCTAGGCCATAAAAATCTGTCCCTTTACGGCATACAATACAATGGTTTTTAAAATATTCACAGTTGTGTATCACCACTATCTAATTTGAGAACATTTTCATCACCTCAAAAAGATGTCCCATACTCATTAGCAGACACTCTCCATTCTCTCCCCAAAGCTCCCTGCTCTAGGCAACTACTGATCCACTTTCTGTCTCTGTAGATTTGCTCAGGGTCTTCTTACTAGCTGGATCCTCTGACTAGAACACTTCATCCAAATCTTCAAATGTTCATTCAGGTCATTTGCTCAATGTCTTCACCTAGTCAAATAAGCCTTCCTGACCACCTTATCTAAAAAACGATCCTGACCTCAATCATCTGCACCCCCCTCTCATCCCACATTATTTTTTTATAGCATTTATCACTACCTAATGTGTTATACATTTATTTATGGTTTTTCTTTATTCACCTCCCCCACCAGAATGTAAGCTCCATGAAGGCAGTCCAATTTGTTCTTCATACATCCAACATTCAGAACAATGTTTGGCGTTTAGTAGACATATGTACATTTTTTGACTGGATAAATAAATAAATTTAAAACCTCTAGAGAATAAGGGAGATTTTGGAGGCAAGATTGTGTGTAAGAAAACAGAAGGAAAAAAAGGCGAGATGTGAGCGTTCCTAAGAAAAACTTTCCTACTTTACACATCTGCTTAGGGCCAATTTCATGTGTCCTCATTGCAATTGGCAAAAAAGAAAAAAAAAAGCAAAAACACAAAAAAACAAAAAAAAAAACCCTGACTATACAGAAATGAAAAGTTACAGTATAAAAAAAATTAATACATTCATAGAATATGTTAATTTGATATCATATTGTCTTTCAAATATATGACAATAGAGAAACTTGTAAGTAGCAAAAACAATGCCCTATTAAAAAGGAAAATGTTACTATGGTGAACTTCTTTAATAAAGTTGGAAAAGTGAAAAAGAAAAAAAAAAAGAAAATGTATTGTATCCAATATACACTATCAAGTTAGAATTACATGAAAATTGAAATTATAACTTTTTAGATTTGAACATTCTGTTCTTATAAAATTGCAGATGTGATGTCCTAGTCAACTTCTATACAATCGTAAAATGTAATGACTTGTACAGAATGTGTACTACACCCTCCTAATTTATAAAAGGAGAAATTGAGACCCTTTGGTTAAGTGACTTACTCAAGGTAATAATGTTAGCTTGACTACAAAGCTGGGACTAGAACCCAAGTCACCTGGTCTCTAGTATAGCCTTCCCATGGACTGTTCCCAAGCCAATGACTGACAGTCTCAGTCTCAGAGACTGAGTGGCAGACCATTTTTGAGAAATATGGAACTCTCTGACAGATGACTCAGGCTCAAGGATTCCCCACTAGCTTGACAAAACTTTCTAAGAACTGCACTGAAGTCTGACTTTTCTGACCCAACCTTCCTTCCTTTCCCGTTTTCACGCACAGGGATCCAAACTGCACCGCGTTCTGAAGGTTCCCGCAGTCTCTTCTGGCTCCCTCCCCACTTTCCCTCACAGATGTTTCCCTCAGTATACCTCTTGCCCATCTAACCCCATCTTGGAGTTTGCTTCTGGAGGACCTGAACTAACACATCCCCTGTAAATTAAAAATTCAGGATTCCTTTATATTTTTTATATTATTACAAAAGGGCTTATTTTTATAATTTTTTAATTGTCCATATGTATTTTATTTATTTTTTTTAATTGGGGTATAGTTGTTTTACAATGTTGTGTTAGTTTCTACTGTATAATTGTTTATTAACTTTTTTCTGAATTTAAATTTTAGTCACCTGTCTCTTTTTCATAAATATTTTAAAATGTATCAAACGCAAATGTCTTTCCTAATGTCATTTTATTGCTGGAAAAGCATAGGTAGAAAAGTTTGAATTACCAATCTTTTTTTCAAGACTGCATAAGTATGAATTAAAATAAAAGCACAGATTTTTGGTTTGTTGAAATTTTTAAAATTAGTATTTTAATACAAGAGTACTCTCCTGACAATTATTTTTTTTAAAACACTCAGGAGGTAAACGAGAGATCGCTGAGCAGTATAACCATCTGATCAAGACACATCAAGCTTTGGACCTGCTTTGATATCTTCTGTAATCAACTGTACCATCTGCTTCATTGTTTCATCACTAGGCTAACAAAGCTTAGCTGAAGAGATAAGGGGCTGGTGTCACTACTAAAATCTGCTTTTCTAAATCAGCAAACTTTCTGTTAACTGTAGAACTCAAATACTTCCTAAGCCAAGTAGAAAAATATAATGATTTTCTTTCTAATACAACTCAGATGACTAGCTCAAATTACTTTATGAATTTTCTATTCGAATAAATCTTCAAACAGTCTAAGTTAAAAGCAAAACATTTTTGCAGATTGTTTTGAATGATAGAGAAAAGAAAGCCTATTGGTGAAAACTTTTACACTTAGTACTATTAGAAACAAATTATGCTGCAAAGAGAGAAAAATAAATCATGTGCTCTTATTACATAAAAAGTCATAAAATCAAAGAATAAAGTAAAAACAGAATTCAAAGAATTCAAAAATCTTAAATTTAGACAAAACCTTGGAAAATATATTGAGATAATCATCTTCATATTTCTTTAATTCAAATCATCTCCTCAAAATTAAGAAACTGAGAAACCAGTTCCTTGCAACAGAAAAACATCAGGTTAAAACAATAAACTTGACCAGGTGTGATATGACTTTGGTGTCTCGAATATAAAAACAAAAAATTCTGAGAAAAATACTCTTAAAAATATATATTCTGACTTGTTTGGCTCCAAAGACACATAATATTAAAAATCTTCAATTTACTATATTTCACTTAAATCCAAAGACTAGCAGAAATATTAATTGGTCAAGAGAGATATAAATAAAATTTATAAAATGTTAAACAAGTTGGGGTAAAATGCTCAGCAACTTTATCACATGGAATCTTTCAAACAAAATTTTAATAAAAACAATTTAATTACCATTAACTTAGTCATAGTGGGTCTTGGTCCTCCTATAAATGAAGGATCATTTTGCTCCTCTACACATGGGACCTCATCTAAGCTTGGCTGCTGTTCATTCGAGGTGGTCTGTAATTCTGGTAAATGGAGAAATTGGATCCCACACTGAGAAGCTATTGTTTTTACTCTTGGCACTTCCTGAATTCTCTGGTACCAGGCAGCCAGCAGTGGAAATTCTACCAGCTTTTCAGAAAGTTTCTTGCAGATAATTACCTAGACAATTACAAAGAACAAAACACATTATTATATATTTTTTGTTTGTTATAAGAGCTGATTGAGGTAACTTTACATACCATAAAACTCACACATTTAAAGAATGAGTTTTAGTAAATTTATACAGTTGCACAACCACCACCATAATCCAGTACCATTATGCTCAACGTCACACCAAAAAGTTCCCTTGTGACCATTTGCAATCAGACTCTGCTCCACAGTCAGTTGTAAGCAATCAATGATCTGCTTTCCATGTGTATAATTCTGCCTTTTCTAAAATTTCATACATTTAAATGGAATCACAAAATGTGGCTTTTTTCACTTAGCAATATGATTTTGAGATTCATCCATGTAGTTGCATTTATCAGTAGTTTGTTTATTATGATGCAGCATTTAAAGTAAGGCTTTTATTTATTCAGATTAGAAGCATTTGAAACCATTACCCCTGATGTAAATTAATATGTTTATTTTCTCTTGGTCAGATGCTTTCTCTCCAGCACCACCACCAAACTTCAATTTCTTTAAAAATTAGAATGTTCTTGCTTCTTTGTGAGACACTGAATGCTGTTTCCATAGAAACAGTTATAATGTTACAAACAGATTATGACTTATGAACAGATAAAATGAAAAGGTCAAGTCACAGAAAATCTCTACAAATATATCTAGCAATAATCAGTGCCAAAACAGGAGCCAGAAAGGACGAAAATTAATGAAAAATTTCACACATATATATAGTCTATTTTTAACTGGACTTTAAGGTTAAATAAGAATTGATTATAAGAACAGGGTTTATGTCTAATTCTCTTTGTATACTACAAGCGCTTAAAACACCGCCTTGCAAAAAATACTCTGAGTGAATGAACAAATGATCAAGAAACCATTTATTGACCTCAAAGAATAATCCCCTAAATTAGTGTTTTTCAAACTGCTGCTTACAACCCATTAGGAGATTTAAAAATCAATTAAAAAAGAAATTTTTTTTTTTACAAAATGAAATTAAATAGAAAATATCAGAGTGCATAGCATGTAGTAAGGTGGGTTATTTTCTGTTTATACATCTATATTTACATATATAATATAAAGATGTATATTTGTATTTGTATGCTCAGTCACCTTGTAAAATGCATTATTTACTGTGAAAAGTAAAAAAGTTTGAAAAATACCATCTAAATGGTACTCTGGGAGCCAAAAAGTTTCTAATTCTCAACAAAATACTTAATTGCCTGGAAACAGATTATGTGCTAAGGGAATTGCGCTTTAAGCCATGATAAATTAATCAAATAAGAAATTTCTCATTTCCTCACCTTTCCTTTACTCCCCTTGGTGGTCATTTATTCTTACTTGTTAGACACATATGACATCTTTCCCTCCTTCTGAAAATAAGTTGTGATTAAACAACAATAATTCACGTTTAAACAAATTGAGGAGTTCTACTCTGCATGGCAGGTCATCCCATTTAATCAGTATGCCAGGCTGCTCTGCTAATATCCAGACAGCTCAGGAGGTAGGGCACCACATTCATTAATTACACTTGAGAAGATATATTTAGGGATGAGGCTAATGATAAATGTGTGAAATGAAAATTAAATTTGTTCCTAAGAAATGATTTTGAAAAGATGTTACCTGCCTGATGAGATCAAAACATTATAAATACCAGAGTTACTTAAGGACAAGAAAATAATTTATTCTCAAAATATTGGTAAAAAGTTACTATCAAGACCACAAACTGAAATCCTAGTGGCTTTGTATTTAATTATAGCAAGAGGCAGAAAAACTTGTACGAATACAAAGAGAAGCAAGATATTACACCTGTCCAAAAGATCTCCTCCTCTGCATTACTTTCCAATCACTTATTATATACAGTATTTTGTAATTCTTTTATGTCATTTCCTCAGTCATGTCTACCCTTTCAAAAACACATCATAACCAACAAATGTTTAGGTGAGCAGTGTAAGCAGTATAAAAAATAGTAAACAACCTGTCTAAATGGAAATATAATCCCAGTTCAGGGTCTTTTCTTACCATCTAGAACTGGTGAGTTAAAACTGAAAATTCTAAGGACCTAAGGAATAGGACAGGGGATGGAAAATATAAATCAACTACGGCATCCATAATTTTTGCAATATGCCAGCCAGTAATGAGATTTCCATTTTATTCTCAATTTTATGCCAATAGGACCAGTGAAAGAGGTACTTAACATAGGTATTTTTGCTCAAAAATCAATTTCTAAAATGATTTTACTTTAGTAATAAATGCATCATACTTTTAAAAAACTAAATTCAAAGCATTAGAAGTTAAAATGTATTAAGTTCAATCATAAATGTTCAAGTTACAAAAATATTTCATAAAATGTCAACTTCTCTGTCTTCCAGGAGTAGAATAATCTTTTAAATAGTTCTATCAAAGTGTACCTGTTTAGTAGCAGTAACTTAAAAATAACTATAAAATTTTCTGGTATCAGAGAGAAGCAAGATTTTGCCTTAGTATGGTTATTCATTGTTATTTCTCCCATCTGCTTCCTATTCTGTGTACTAGAAGGTTCTAGCAAATAAATTAAAGGGAGGGGGGAATCATAAGAAGCATGCATTTTAATTTATTCTTTTTTAATCTATTCCTGAAACTTTCCAGAGGAGAGGATTTTATCAGGCACCTTCCAGGAAGAAGTGTTGGGCTATCAGTGGTTAACTTTGCAAACTAACATCCTATGAAGAGGAAGAGAATCTTGGAGCAGAGGTTTAGATATAACACCTCAGCCTCTCTCCCTGTTGTTGTTTTGCATATTTGGCTTTATCCTGTTTAGCAAAACTGGGTATTTTCCCTAACTCTTTCTCATTTTGACCTCTGGTATACCAAATCTTGAATTAGCAAAATTGACTGCTCTTTCATATTCTTGATCTTATTCAACTCCGTGTTTCTGATCCAAACCTAGTAACTTGAACTTCATTCCTGATGATGAACTTGATCTTAATTCTGATCATCTGGACCACTACTCCATCACCTCAATGTGTGTTAATACAAGTATAAAGGCTCAGCATTCTAGCCACCATCTGAACTAAAATGGCTGCTTCATAACCCAAGATGACTTACAAGAGGAAAATAAATACAACAGAAATAACATCAAAGCTTTGGCAAAGAAAGATTAACTCCTGAAAGAAAATGTGATGATCCAGGAAAAATACAAAGAAAGAGAGGAAAATATTTAGAGAATTAGTTTACATGATGTCAAAAGAGAAGAATTTAATCATAGAATACATGTAATAAAAAAGTTTTCTGCTATTTTGAACTGAGATGAAAACAGAGTTCATTAGTTGTATCAATATTAGGTAGATTTACTCAGCAGTGGTCAGGCTGATGTCCCACCTGACTGAAGGGGGAAAAAAATCCTCTCAATTGGGAACACCTCCACCTCAATTGATCCTCATCAGGTAAACAGTATTTAAATTAAGCTAAAATTAAATGCAATTTAGCTGAAGATGGATGTCTGGAATGATCTAAAAATAACCTTTATGCAGGTGAATCCAATTTTTTATGTTTTGTTGCCTTTGAAGGCAAATAACCAAATCTTCTCTATCACCTTGTTTTATTTTCTTTGTAGCACTTACCATTATTTAAATACGTATTATTTATTTGTCTACGTGTTCATTTCTATCTTCCCTATTCTTCTATTTCTATTAGAATATTAACTCCATAAGGGCTGGGACCATTTCTGTCTTGTTCATCACTGTATTCCTAGTGCACACAACAGGGCATGACATATACAGTAGGCTTTCAATAAATTTCTCAAATGAATGAATTAATGGTTGTGCCGCCTTGATTCGATTTTTATGAAATTAGGAACAAATAGTTATCCAAGAAGACCAAGAAGCCATGAATACCAACAGTATTTCCTAATATGTACCAAATGACTGCTCTAATGATTGAAGTCGGTAATAACAGCAGAGGTGGGGGATTGGGGGGAGTCAGGGACAAGAGAATTCAGAAATCGTTTGCCGAGGGAAAAGAAAAAATCTACGTTTTTCTCCCCACCCAGCCCCACGGACAATATGAATACACATGACATTTACAATACTAATCAACATCTAAACGATTCCTAGATCTCTTGTTTTCACATCCTTTGATTCTGAAGTTATTTTGGTTTCTAATCTTGTTTTGTTTACATTTTAAAGAAAAGAGAAATGTTCTTTAAGAAAATGCCAATTGATTAATGCCACTTAACTTATTAGTGAAGCCTGGTCTCCAAACATATAGATTTTCATTAGAAATCTTTTCTCATCTGTCAGTAGAGATGCCTGAAGTGTTGGTGATATATAATCAAAATGAAATCTGATATCTGATTCCTTAGTAAGGGAAAGGGTGAAATGCTTCAAAGTGAGAAAAATGCAGCTCTGGAAAATCAACTGGAAAGTTGCAGAGAGCTCTAGCTTCCCATGTTCACTCTCATACTACTTTTACCTTGTCTTTTTTCCCTCCACAGACAGAAAAAAACCACATACATACATACATTTATATATGTATGTATATAAATATGTATATATATGTACACACATATATACAAACGCACATATATACATATATGTGTACCTGAAATGAAAAAGGAAACTTTCCATATATAATCTCCCACAGCACTGAATAGTACTGCCAGCTATGTAACATAACAGAGATGAGGGTAAAATATTTCTGATTTAAAAATATCTAACATAATGAAATTAGCATTTGAAGAGACTACATCATTATAAAATACAGCTGACAAGAGTTTTTAGTATTTTAATACTGGAACCTCTAGTATTAGAAGGTGATCACCACAGCATTTTAAAATTAATAATCATAACAAATGCTAATGTTTTAGCAACTCAAAACGAAAAGTCATAATAATTACTAACATGTATTGAAAGCAACTATGTGCCAAACGTCGTTCACAGTTTACACAAATTGTCATTTATTCCTCACACTGATCCTATTAGATGGGCACTATTATCATCTCTATTTTACATATAAGAAAATGGAGACAGATATTAATAACTTGCCCAGGAGCATAATGGTATTAAGAAATGAAATAGGGATTCAAACCTGGGCAGTTTATAGACTGAAACCTACAGCAATGTATCCACTCTTGATAAACCTTACCAAAAAATGATGGATACAGGGCAAGAGCACAATATCTGCCAAAGTGAAGTACAGGCCTTCTACGAACACATGGTCCAGAGGTGGAAGGTCAGAGGCTCTCGCTTTTCTGACGTGAGCAGGCTCCTTGTTGGCAGGAGCTGGTTCCTCACGTACTGTGAGCTTTGAGAATGCCACTCTCAGTTCCAGGCTCGCCGATGAACAGTCCACCTCTTCAGACGTTTCCTGTCTAGGGACCTTGCTCTTCGTTTCTTCCTTATCAAGGGAAGGCCTAACCCCAGCAGCCTTCTGCTGCTTCAGCTTCTGCCGCCGGAGTTTGTCATCATTATGTACCCTAACGGGCTCACTAAGCTTCTTCTCAAGCTCTAGTATTTCGGCAGGGATAGTTGGGGGCTGGTCAGAAGATTCTTTGAGAAAATTCTCAATAGCTAAAGGGATGGTAAGTTCGCATAGCCTGGTCCACTGACTAACCTGCAAAACAAAACAAAACAAAACAAGAAATGAAAGGATTCTTTACTTTCAACACAGCTTGAAGAAAAATAACTTTCTATTGGGAAATAAGACTGGTTTAGAGAATTTAAGTCTTGAGCTAAACCATCTCTGGGCTAGGCTTTTACGCTCTATCACGAGACATTACAGTACTTCAGAAGTGATAACATTAAACAATGGAGGTTCAGCATTCCTGTATCTGGAATATATGCTATTCTCCGGTATCCACTTACCGAATAAATCCTCACTTCCCAAAGCCTTTAAAGTACACTCCCCCTAAAAAAGCTGGGTTTCCGAAACATTGCTACTTTGAGCTCCTGTTCATATGTAAAATCCCCTTTAAAAATCCTCCACGTAATTAAAATAAAAGGGAAAGAGAAAAAAAAAAAAGAGAAATCTTTCCCTAAAAATAATGTCTCTAAACCTCATAAATTAAATCTTAAACTCTTATCTTCCAATACTGCGCTGAAATATCGGTATACATGAAGGGCTATTTTAACTCTTTCATTGGTTACTGTAGTTTTTTTAAGTAAATTAAATTTTATTTTCCAACAGAAAGTTCAAATAAATATTCAAGTGAATGTGTTGTCACTTATGGCTTTAAATATCAGAAAAGAGACATTATACTTACTTCAGCACAGGCTTTCAAGCAAGTCTTCTTAAAACCCAGAAGTTCCAAAATTTCCTTCTTTGAGGGGTCTGCTTCATATGATTTCTGGATTATGTGTCTCAGAACAACAGCAAGTCCTGCTCTACAGAAATTGTCTGGTCTTTCTACTACTGCAGGTAAACAGCAATTCTGGACTATTGGTGGAAGCTCTTGCCTTGAAATAATCTGTATTTCAACATCCTCAGACAGTACATTTTTAAGTAGTGAAATACCTGTGCTTTCTTCAGTGAGGACTAAGCAAACTTTAAAGATTTTGCAGTCACAGTATGATAACAAAAATAAAGTTATAGATGTATGAAGAGGAAAGATGCACCCTTCTTTTTGGTGAGAAAGGTCCAAGTATAGATATTCTTCTGTAAGACTTTTCTTAATGCCTTTCATTTTCTTCTTTCATTGGGTTACCTGAAGCATAAATTGAAGTGATTATAGGTCTTAGAATATAGAAATTGCAAAGCTAAAATAAAAGATGAACATTTTTAAAACATTTTCTAGAAATCAGCAGGGATTTGTGATAGATATGATTCTACAAGAATTGGTTCTTGGAATGAATAAATGGCTTCCAAAAGAAAGATTCCTACCCTGTGCAATTAACTAGTCTTAAGGGTGATTTTATATCCAGCTCCTTTAAAAAGAGCATACCTCAGGTGCTTTGCAATAGAACTCTCCCAGTGAAGTACTGATACTTTGGGGTCTCAATACAGGTGAGAACAAAAGATGAATAGAATGGGACATAAGAAATAACCAAGAATACCTAGAGTTGTCTGGGGATGATAGCTCTGAGAAGCTTGATGATGCTGGTCCTTCCATACTGCTTGTTTTATGCCCCTAAAATATAATAATTGAGGGGGGGATATATTCATTCTCTCACAAGAAATGGATTCTCCTAAAGTGGATTTTGATATGTGATGAGCTATTGTATGCTGAATCACAATAGAAAAAAATATTTGAAATTCTCCATAACTTAGATGTTGATAAGTGAGATATCTCTAAGTTAACATGTCCAAAATCAAGTTCCTTATTCTCTCCCTACCCCAAAACCTGTTCCTCATGTATCTTCCCCATTTCAGTTAATGGAACACCATCCTTCTAGCTCTTCAGGCCAAAAACCTGGACAATCATTCTAAATTACTCTTTTCTTTCACACCCCCATAACTAATCCATTAAAAATTTATTTTGGCACTACATTCAATATATACCTAGAATCTGATTATTTCATTCCATCTTCATTGCTTCCACTGTGATCCAAGCCACCATCACCTTTCTTCTTAATTATAGCAATTGCTTCCTAACCCTGCTTTCCATCCTCTAGTCTATTCTCAACATAGTAGCGAAAATGATACTGTTAAAAATGAAATAAAATCATGTCACTTCTCTGCTCAAGCACTCTAATGTCTTCCCATCCTACTCAGAGAAAAGGCAAAAGCTCCTGCAAAGGTCTACAAAGATCTCCTTGATCTAATTCTCTATGTCTCTTTGTCCATCTCATCAGCTCTCATTTTTGCTCACTGCTTCAGCAAAAGTGGCTTGTTGTTCCTCTAAATCACTAGGTACATTCCCACCTCAGTGCCTTGGCACTTGGTATTTCTAGTGCCTAGAACACATCCATACCTCCTTTAAGTACCTACTCAAATATCAACTTTTTGAGATGTTACCTGGCTACTGTATTTAACTTGCGAACCCCAACTCCCACTTTCCCTGAAAAAACATTTCCATCCCCTTCTATGCTTTTCTTCACAGCATTTATCACTATTGTAACATACTATATTATCTATTTTGGTCTTCGCCCAATAGAATATTCCATGAGAGTACAAATTTTATTTTATTCACTGCTATGCTAAAACAGGGCCTGCTATATGTACATATGTGTGTATATATATATATACACACACACACATATATATACATGTATGTATATATATGTGTATATATATATATATATATATAGTCAAGAAATATTGAGTGAATGCATGGACAAATAGACATGTTGGTTATTTTAAAGATGCAGACATACACAACCTGTGGTCAAATTACTGATGGGTGTTTTCAAGTCAAAATCCTTAAGACTTTTGTCAATTATGACTTTTTGTTTGATTTCTACATTTCCTGGGTCTAAAATTCCCCATGTTCTAATCCATAAATCAAAATTCCAAAACTGACACTAGATGGCACTCTTTAAAAGCATTCGCTTTTTAAAAATTATTTAAAAACTACATTAAAAGCCTTTAAAAAGTACACATGCAACTCTTTCTTTTAAGTGTATTTGAAATATTAGTGCACCTGAAATTTAGGGTGCTAAAATTTACTAAATTTCCTTTATATTCTAAATTCCTTAGTTTTTTTTTTTAATCAAAAGCAAAATAGTTAAGTACTCTTTAGCCATCTTGGTCCTCAACTTTTTTATTAAAGGGCTAATAATCCATTATAACAAAGGGATATAGTTAGTAAAGTACTGTCGTGGAAAACTTCTTGATAATGCAAGTGATCACCAGTGTTTTATCTTATACTTCTTTTGTTAAAACATAACAGATCTGCACCATGGTTTGTTACTTATTTAAAAGATTATCTATGGGAAAATTATTTCATGTAATTTAAAAGCAACAACCCTTTAACCCATGGAAACCATTTTCTCCCTGAGCTAACTTAATTACCTTTTGGATTTTTTTTTCCCCCACCTAGAGCTGATTTTAAAACAAAATATTAAAGGGCATTTGTTAAAGCTCACAGGCAAAAGAAACCAACATTTTGTAGAAAATTGATAGTCTCTTTGGAGAGTTTATCCCTATATATCTACTGCTGATTAATTTACCAATCCTCTTAACTCCCTTTGTTGACTGTGGGATGCTATAAAGAAGATCCTTAAATGCTTCCCTAAGAAGCAGATTTGAAAGAAAACATAATCGATTTCCTCATTTGCCCAGCAGTCTAGGAAATAGTAATTAGAGACTAGTCCTGCTAACACTTAAAAAAAAAAAACAAACAAAAAACTAAAAACAACATCATACTATTTTACAGCTTCTGATTTAGGATATGCAGGAACATTTTTTTAAAACTTAGAGTACGTGTATATCTGCCGCTTCCCGAGGCACATAAGAACCTTGAGAATTAACTTTTACACATTCTATAAACTTTTTTTTTTGCTGTGAGCACTTAATAAATGCTAAATGTCAACAAAATAGAATAGCAATAATCTGCCCTTGGAGATATCTAAAAATTAATGAGATGCCGAAGAGAAAATACAAAGTACTGTTGATTCTGTTTGAAGATTTTTTTTTTTGATATGGACCATTTTTAAAGTCTTTATTGAATTTGTTACAATATTGCTTCTGTTTTAAGTTTTGGTGTTTTGGCCGTGAGCCATGTGGGATCTTAGCTCCCCGACCAGGGATCGAACCGTCACTCCCTGCATTGGAAGGCGAAGTCTTAACCACTGGCCGGAGAGGGAAGTCCCAGTACTGTTGATTCTTCACATAATTTATTTCTTTAAATATAGATGTTGGGGTTTTTTTTTTTCTTCCCCTTGAAGATTAAAAATGTTACTTAATGATCTTAGAGTTAAAAAAAATTACTCTCCCTGGGCAATTTCTCTACATTAAATACTACTGTAATTTCAAAAATAAATATTAAGTATTAGCAAACCTGTACAAATTTGATATCTGTTTTTGGCTTGTACTATGTCTTTAACTTTTCAAGAAAGTAGAACACAGTTTTTGCTTAAAGTTTGCAAATACCCTCAAAAGAAACCTTTTTTTTTCTTCTTCTCCATTTCTACCTAGAGAATTCCTTATTTTATTACTTTTATGTCATGAGCTTTAAAAAAGGTAGGTGTTGTAGGATCATCCTCTGGGTCTCCAACACACGGAGCTGGGGGCATAGCTCTTGTTAGTCCAGACTACATTCCTGCCAAGCACAGAAGTGCTGTATGTCATTTTCCCTTTCTCAGCTTTGACAGGTGCCACGCTGCAACTATTCCTGTGCTGGAGTGCGGAAGCAGCGGACAACACCACAAACCTGAGATGCTGAACAGAGCTGATGGAGTGTGCATCTCCTCCCTGGAAAGGCCAGCTTGCTTGGGAATGTTGCAGAGGGAATAAAAACAGGTAAAAAGAAAATACTTAAGCCTTGGTTTCATTATTTGGGAATCTTTAAAGATATTTTTAAACAAAGGAAGTAGTCACAGGTTTAATTAGGAATTTAATCTTTTTTTTTCATTCTCGTTCCAATTAATATATCTTGGTGTTGATAAAATGAAACATTTCACACATGAAAGGGGAAATGAGTTTTATAGGTGTTTTCTTATCTAAAACCATTTTACTACTTTACTCCTTGCATATGTATATATAGAGAGAAAGAAAAAAATACTATAAATAAGTATGAAAATAAGCATACTTCTCTGGAAGCTGGAAAAATAGTTTAAAACTTTTGTGCTCAAAATTCAAATCTGGATCTATGGCAACTAAATATTACATAATAGATAAATAAGTTATATATTATATATAAAGACCAAAAAGTACACAACTGCAACTAAATATTAACCAGTTGATGGTTTTTTTTAAAATAAGAAATTATCACTGGGCTTGGGATTTGATAGGAGCTTAATAAATGTTAAATGAACAAAGAATACGATTCTAAATATTATGTACATTTTATTGTCCACTAGCTATGTGCTAAGCACACAGAACTTTTGTGCACTACTTCAATCCTAATAAGCCTTAAAAGTACATTTTACTCCCACTACATAGATAAGAACTGTACTTCAATCCAAAAGCATTATTTGAATCTATAAAGGGATCTTATTGGAAAACATTAAGGAATAGGTATTTTTCTAACATAAATAGCACTACTTTATAAACTTCATAAAGTGAAGCATATTGCAATTTTATTGCAGCAACAATTTCACCAGAGTGAAAATCATCAGAACTTATGTTATTCTAAGCAACTGTCCTTGATAAAATCCTCCATGCTAAAGGCAGAGTTATTTGACAATTCTCAGCACTGGATTAAGTTTTTTGATAGTTCCTTCCTATTTCCCTTTATTGGATCCTCCTCAGACCTCTTAGTGACCTGTAGCTCAGTACTTTACCCTATTCTCAACTTACACTCACCCCTCTGATTACTGGCTGTCAAAATTTGATCATGCCACACAATAAGAAATAAACCTTATAATGAAAGTCATTATACACTGAATAATACTGAAACAAAAGAATCGCCAAGCGATATCCTACCACATGAGATACAACTGACAGTTCACTCTGCTTTTTCTTTCTTCTTCTTCTTCTCCAGGGTTGTTTTATTGTTTTTAATGTTGGTGAGTACTCACTAAAGTGAGTCCATGACCTATGGGCCACCACTTACACTACAACGGCACTACCTAAGGTGATTTACAGTGCCATAGGGTTAAATATCAGCTACAACCTTTCCCCTGAACTTCAGACTCCTATACATGTATCCTACTTGACATCTTCACTTGGACATTTTTCTACACCTGTTCCTCTTTCCTCAAGTAGTCCCCATTCTTGATAAAATAGCAACACCATTTACTCAGATGCTTGGGCCCATAATTCTGAAGTCTCACTCAACTCCTTTTTTTCTCTCTCTTACCCTACTATTTCTACCTTTGAAATACATGCTAAGTCTAACTTCTTAGCACCCCTACCAATAACACCTTAATCTAAGTCATCACTAGCTCTTACAAAGACTACTGCAAAAGCCCATTAACTATTTTCCTCCACTCAACACAACTGTCCATTCTGCAACTATACTCAGGGTGATCCTTTAAAAACATAAATCAGACCATGTCCTCTGTTCACAACCATCCAATGGCTCCCCAGAACATTTAAAATAAAATCCACATTTCCTATCATGGTCTCTAGGGCCTGATGTGAACCTAGCTGTGTTTCTTTTTTGACCTGATCTTCTAACCCTCTTCCCTCTTGTTCACGTCCCTCCAGCCAGTTCTCCTTGTTGTTCTGGGAAGATGCCAGCAATGTCCTCATGCTTGAGAATTTTGGTACTTGCTATTCCCTCTGCCTAGAATGCTCTTCTCCAAGATATTCATATGGCTTGCTCCTTCATTTCACTGAGGTCTCTGAATATTAACTCAGAGCAGTCTATCCTGAGAAAAAGGACTCCCATCACTTCCTAGCCCTTTACTCTGCTTTCTTTTTCTTTACAGCACTTATTACCTCACATATCTCCAATGCTGAAGAGTACTCAAATTTTAGTTCAAGGAATGTTTAGTTCAAGACTTAAATTATGCTTTATACTTCCGAACTTCTCAGGGAAAATAACGGATCTGTGTTGAATTGAAAAGATTTTCTCCAACCAAATATTCAAAAAATCTGTTTGTTACTGAGGCTGAAAGCTGGGGAGTCACAAAATGCTAGAATATAAATGTGACACCCTAAGTCCACTTGAATATTAACTGCTTATATTGTACAGAATAGTTCAAAGCAGTTTACAAATACGAAAAAATCACAAACTCTTATTTTTCTTAAAGATTCAAATTTAAATTTAAACCCATTAAAATTCCCCACTACATCAAATGTTCAACATTATGAATATTAGAACTCAGCCTGTGTTTTATACATAACAATAACAGTATTTGGTTGCAAATCTCACTACTTTCTTTCAATAATATAGATTAAACAAAGAAAAGCCTGCCTCTACAGAGTTAGAGAGCAGCTTATTACCTTAGATAGTAAAGTTTAAAAAAGGGAAGAAAACACTGAGCCATTTCAGTGCTCACTACATTACGTAATGTGAAGACACATATCATTAAGTCCTAGAGGACAAAATCCTATGATTAAAATTAGCTGCTTATCTGGGCAAGAAGTGGGGGAAAAAAAAAAAAACAGTTTAAAAAAGCTTACTGTAACCTTAGCCATAAGGGAAGTGTGTCCTCTCTGGAGAATCAGGAAATCATCTGTTGCCATAGAATCATAATGCTTGCAGCTAAGCCTGACCTTATACCTGATAGGGATCCACAGCATGAAATGCTAACATGTTAGAAACATCGGCAAGCCTGAAATAAAATTACTGAATCCCCACAGCAACCAATACCCGTGCTTATTATGAACTATATGGTTTAAATCCTTGCTTTCCAAGTACTAATCATAACAGAATTCAGTAGGCTACTTTAAAAACTTGAAGATAAAAACAACATATGCTAAGGAACTGTGTATACTACAGATATTTTAGTTGACTGGCCTCAAAATTTAAGTATCAAAAAAAATTTGTTAAGTTTCAAGGTCTGCTAAATTGTTGCTGTTACCCACTTGCATACTCAGTATTTATTCTTATTTCAAATTACAGGTGATACAAAAGCTACAAAGTAAACACAGGTTAAAACAAAAATAAAAACAAAACCCTCGATGGGCCTTCTACTACAGAAGTTAAAGTTTGAGCTTTGTTTAAAGCAGGCAAACATGTAACAGAAGTGTAAAAAAATAAAAGAATTGATAAAATAAATGTCAAATCTCACTGAGTTTTTCAGATTTATTTTTGAAGTTAGGACTCTTAAAACAATGCCTTCAGGTATAACGCAAACATAATTTCAAGTAATAAGTATGCTTAAGGCAATCCTTTCAGTAGTGTATATTCCCCACCAGGCAGCTGAAAAGTCACATAGCTTAATGTTTGATTTACTAAATATGATAGCAAATCACTCAGTTGTATTTATAACAAAGAATTTATTTTCACAATACTTAAGTGACCATGGTTAAAGCTTAAATTGTCACCACTAGTTTTTGCCAGCTTTTGCATTTTCTCCTTTAAACACTGTTTCTAGATAAGCTTAGAAAAAAGTAGAAGTACTTTATCTTCTCTTATCAATAATTTAGCAGAAGACATTATTAAATGCTGGCATTTTCTTGATATTCAAGAACTTATGACAAGGAATGGGATCATGGCATTAGGGAATCATGACGTTAAGAATAAAGAGGGGGAGTGGGGGAACAAGTCACCTAATCCCAAACCAGGTAGAGAAAGTACTCGTATCAGTAAACGCTTTGGAAGTCAAAGCAATTTTCATGCAAGTTAAACTCTAACTTTCTGTAGAAGTTTAAAACCAAAGTGAAACACTGCTTTGATGGTGTAAGAGAAGCAAATGGCCCAAAATGAAGCAAGTTCATTAGAGCAACTGTTAGGTAGTATTCACATACAACTGCTTTCTCCAGTGAGGAAGGGCTGGAATAAAAAACTAACTGGAAAAAAAAAAGTTAAAGCGCGATCCAAGAGGTCTTAAAACTACACCTAGCAACAAATGGCAAACGACCCCACAGACTGCTGAAACTGGAAGCTGCTCCATTCCCCCATCAGTAGAGGAAGCCACGGGGATTGGTCTTGGAAAAACTGAGAAGGGGCCCGGACCCCTCCACCCTTCCCACCCTTCCCGCCCTTCCCCACATCCTCAACCCTGTTTCCCCAGATGCTAAGAGGCGGCTTTACGGCGTCCCGGGGACTGCGGAGCCGGCGGCCCGAGCGCCCTCCTTACCTGGTCGCAGAGGCGCGGCCAGGCAGGGAGGGTGCGTGAGCGTGTGGGTGACACGGACCGCTAGCGCATTCCAGCCCCGCCCGAGCCGGGTTTCCCGAGGCCACTTCAGGAAGTCTTCGCCCGCGGGCCACACGCAGCCAACGAAGCCAGGAGAGAAACAACGAAGACCGCGCCAGGGAAACTGCGGCCCCCGCAATCATTCATAATCCGGCGGACCGGAAAGAGTGGGTTACGTCACTTCCTACCGTCGCACAGCCAATACGTTCCCCAGTCGACCCTGCTGCGGGAACCTTTGTTTTTCCGCTCTCGGAGCCGGCTGCTGCCGGGAGCGGTTCGTCAGGCCACCGGGAACGGACGGGGCAGCGGGGCGGAGCGGTGAGTTGTTACCAGCTCACCGGCTCCCAGCCGACTCTGGGAGGCTCGAGACTTCTGCGAGGGGCGAGGTGGGAGAGTAGTTCCGTGCGGTCTTAGTTTCCTCCCTCCTTGTGGGGACATCTCGTAATTTGCAGGCGGTCCAGTGCCCAGGCTGACTGCTCTCCCCTTAAGTGAGGGTAGTGCGTCCTCGGGGGTTGTGGCGGGCTGGGGCACGCGGACCGAGGGCACAGCCCCGGGGACTAGGTCCTTGGAACCCTGTCTCCGACCTTCCGCGGAAGGTTTTGGCGACTTCTCTCGACAGCTCCCTCTGTCGGCCTCTCACCTTCTCTCGAGCTCACTTGTCAAGGACCTTCCCCTGTGCTAGGCCTTGGGTGTGTTGTGACTTTGATCAAAAGATTGGCAGTCCTTGTCTGAGTGTCTCTGGTCGCTTTTCAGATTCACTGTCACTTGGTTGGTTTGGAATCAGGGTCTTTCCGCTTCCCTTATGTTTCCGGACGTATGCCTAAGGTTTCAGTGTAATCCAGGGCCAAGAACTCAGTGAGGGAATGAAAAGGGCAGCATCTTTAAAAGGTTGTTTATTAGAAAGGGTTGCAAGAGCTTGCAAAGACATAAAGGGCAAAGCTTTCTAGAGCTGTTATGTGATGGCAACCCTAATATTGCACTCTGCGTGAACAGGGTCGATTTCCTTCATCTCGTTCACGTACAGATGATCAACTTTGGACTTCTTTTAAGATTCGCATGTAGGGTGGGAAATGAGATCTAGATGAAAGAATATATTTATATATGAGTACCCAATTTGGGTTGGAGAAATCACAGAAGCCCTAGAAAGTGACATTTAAACGCAACCTAGTTCATTCACTCTACAAATACTTTTGAGAATCTGTGAAGTTCCAAGCACTAGGTATATAACAGTGAATAAAACAAGTCCCTGCTTGCATGGAGTTTACAGTCTAGTGGGATTAATGAATTTAAATCAGATGAAGGATTGGGAAGAGAGTGTTGCAGATAGGAACATTGTACAAGTCCCCGGTCATGAAAGAGGTGTTTTTGTTTCTTATTGCTTTTCTTTTTTTGATGTTTGAGGGTTTGTGGGGCGGGGCAGTTGGGTGGGGATGGCTTGGGATTTCTTTTTTATTGCTTTCTGTGAAGGGATTTTGGACATGATTAGAATTGTGTAGAAGGAGAGGAAAGACCTATATACTTTGATCTCTAATAATTCCAAAGCCATTATTTTGTGGTACTTTGCAAAATAGCAGAGTGGTAGGCAAAAAAGAGAGCCTCTCTCCTTAAAGTACTCAGAGTGTTATAGAGAATATACAAATGTACAAAAAAAGAGTGTGGGTCAAGGTAGAAAGTTCCAGTACCATGAGAATGCACTTTGAGATATCCTAGGAGGACACGATTAGTTGTATAGGGGGTAGAGAAGAACACTGTAGCTGTGAGTAAAGTTCTCATGAGAAGGAGTATTTGAACTGGGTCTTGATAGCATTTGGAAATATAAAAATGGGTAAAAAGCTTGTCAGAAAAAATGAGTAGAATTAGCAAGCCCAGCTAATGGCTCTGTGCTACAGAAGGTCTGGGGATGAAGAATTAAAGTTTTTGTGCCAGTTACTGAATCTTTTTAAATGGTAGGCCAAGAAATTAGGCTTTATTTTAAAGGCAGTGGGAATCCTTAATTTTTGAGGAAAAAAATGAAAAAAGAAAGAAAAGGAAGGAAGAAAAAATGTGTTGCAGGAACATTAATATGGCAACAGTGTTGAAGTCAAGGAGAATAACTAGATTGTTGCTGTAGTACAAAAAGCAAATAAAGACCTGAATCTGAATAGTAGCTGTGGAAATGAAAAACAGGAATAGATGTGAGAAACGTTGCAGAGTCAGAATTCACAGGAAAGGCCTGCTGATTGTTTAGATATAAGGAATTGGGGAGGACTCAGTGAGGCAGAGATTTAGGCCTCAGACCTGATTAATGGAGAGTGTGTCATTTATTGAAAGAAAGTGCAGGACAGGGAACTTTTTTTTTTTTTTTTTTTTTTAAAGGATTTTCTTATTTATTTATTTATTTATTTTTGGCTGTGTTGGGTCTTCGGTTCGTGCGAGGGCTTTCTCGAGTTGCGGCAAGCGGGGGCCACTCTTCATCGCGGTGCGGGGACCGCCCTTCATCGCGGTGCGCGGGCCTTTCTCTATCGCGGCCCCTCCCGTCGCGGGGCACAGGCTCCAGACGCGCAGGCTCAGCAATTGTGGCTCACGGGCCCAGCTGCTCCGTGGCATGTGGGATCTTCCCAGACCAGGGCTCGAACCCGTGTCCCCTGCATTAGCAGGCAGATTCTCAACCACTGCGCCACCAGGGAAGCCCAGGACAGGGAACTTTTGAGGGAAGATATTCATCATCTCAATTTCAGTCATAACTGAATTTGAGATACCATTAAGGCAACCAGGTACACATGTTTACTAAGCAGTTGGAAATGTGGGGTTTGAGCTTAATAGAGATTGGAATGGGGATAAACATGTGAAATCAAGTTGAAAACATGATATATATAAGATCACCACGGAAGAAATTGGTAGCAGAACTAAAGAAAATAGACAAGAATAGATACTTGGGCAATACCAAGAGCAATGGGGATGAAAAGATGACCCAGAGAAAGAGTAGCCAGAGACAGAAAAAGAAAACCAGGAAAGCTGAGTATTACTCGTGGAGGAGGAAGATTTTTGAAAGAGAAAGTGAATAACATGTATTCACTTGGCCAGCATTTACTGAGTGCCTGCTATCTGCCAGGCACTCTGCTAGAAACAGGGATTACAGCAGCAGATAAGGTCAGTGCTGGCCCTCATGGAACCTACGTTCTACTGAGAAAGACAAACCCTGTTTACATAATTAACAGTGTAGTAGCTATGACGTGTAAATACAGGATGTTTTAGGACCATATAACAGTAAGACTCCTTATTTTGTTAGGGGAATGTGCAGAAAAAAATTGAGACTAGAAGGATGAATAAGATGAGGCAAGGGACGCTTTCTACTAAAGAGCTGGGGTAAAAAAGAGTATATGTTGAAAGATTTGAAATAAGTCATGTGGTTACAACAGAAAGTGGGAATAGCTTGAGATACTAGGTAACATTTAATGATCAATTGTGCTCTGTGCCGGGTACAGTTGTAACTGCTTTACATGTATTACCAGATCATGTAGGGCATTAGAGACCTTTTTAAGAATCTTGTTCTTTAACCTTTGGACAGTAAGAAGTGAAAAGGAGTATTTTAAACAAGTGGATGATATAAAAATATTTGGAAAGGGGCAAGAGTGATTTTGAGGCTTTTTTTTTTTTTGGCTGCATTGGGTCTTCGTTGTTGCACGGGCTTTCTCTAGTTGCAGCGAGCAGGGGCTTCTCTTCTTTGCAGTGCACGGGCTTCGCATTGCGATGGCTTCTCTTGTTGTGGAGCACGGGCTGTAGGCACGCGGGCTTCAGTAGTTGTGGCACGTGGGCTCAGTAGTTGTGGTTCACGGGCTCTAGAGTGCAGGCTCATGAGTTGTGGTGCAGGGGCTTAGTTGCTCCATGGCATGTGGGATCTTCCTGGACCAGGCTTGAACCTATGTTCCTGTATTGGCAGGCTGATTCTTAACCACTGCACCTCCAGGGAAGTCCCGATTGTGGGGTTCTGATTAAGCTCTTACAGTGGGCCAGATAATAGCTGCATGATGGTAGCTTGGTCTAGGGTGTGGTAATAAGGATTGAAAAAGGTAGATGAATTTGAAATATGTATAAGAGGTTTGGTGATTGAATGGGAAGCAGGGGTTGAAGTGGAAGGAGTTAAAGCTGATTCTCAGGTTTCTGGCTGGAGCAATGGGATAAGTATCATTTGAGAAAGGGGAGATTAGGGGAAGAACTGGTTGAGAGAAGAGTTTATGAGTGGCTCTGTTAGGGGCATGTTGAATAGGTGGCACCAGTGAGATATCCAAGTCAAGCTGGCAGTTGAATCTTGGAAGAGACGCATGGGCTGGAGAGATAAATATGTAATTACTGGCAAAAGGGGATAGGTCAAATTGTCTAGGGCAGTAATTCTGAAACTTTTAGAGTAGATCAGAACCATCTGGAAGATTTAATGGAAATTTCTGGGCCTCACTCCCAGAGCGTTTTCATTAGTAGGTATGGTTGTGGAGACTGAGAGTTTGAATATCTAACAGGTTCCCAGGTGATGCCTATTGCTGCTGATCCAAAGGGGACATTTTGAGAAGAAGGTGTAGAGTGAAAGAAGAGACCCAGAACCTAATCTTGAGCAACTCATTTTTGATTCCTCAAGATTTTTGAGGAATCTACAAAGAAGACCAAGAAAGAAGTAGGAGGAAAAAATAGTATTTATTATACTAACCTGACTAAAGCTGTGAATACTTTGGTATTTGGTATTTGGTATTTGTATTTCCATGGAATGGTGGGACAAAGGCCAAATTGCAGGAAATGCTATATAAGCAGAAGGAATGAAGAAAAAGTATAAAATGTAGAAGAAGTTTTGCTATAAAATGAAGAAGATAGGATAGAAGATATTTAAAGGTCAATGAAAAGATGCCAGTAGAAAGAAAGAGGCTGGGGGAGGGAGGTTTGTGAGTGGCGGAGAAGACATAGGAATAGTTCATAGCTCAAGGTTTCAGAGCGGGAGGAAAAAGATAGGTTCCAGGCACAGGTGGCATTACATGGAGAGCCACCCTCTTATTTAAAAGGTGGGAAAGAGGAAAGGATTGGTGCAGGTATATTTGTAGATGTGTCAGAAAGTTGATTTAGTTCCTCTCTGACACTTTCTGTTTTCTCTGTGAAGTAGATGAGGACATCTACTAAGACAGAGAAACAGTTTCAAGGAAAATGGAGAAAATGTGACTGGTCTTTGCAGAAAGTGGGGAAATGAGTTGACCAGAGAAACATGATAGGATTGCTAAGTTGTGTTGAGTGCCTAGATGGGATTAGTGACTCTGAAGATACAGAGTGTGTGTATTCCTCTCAGCTGCACTTAGATTTTGGGTGCAGGCAGGGAGAAGGTAAAAAGGATGGATGACTATAAAGTAGATGAAACTGTAGAACTATGGGACAAGGATGCTTAGAGTGCTAGAAGAGAGTCTCTGAAAGGCTGGACCATGAAGGATAAAAAAGATGGAGAAAAAAGGTGATTATTTAGAAGTGGGAATTTCTGTGTTACTTATATACATTTACTGTATATAACTAAGGTATATAAGTCTTAGCTCCTAACGTGAGCTAAGACTTTGTTCCCACCAACATCACTATTGCCACCTTCCTAGGCCACTGACATTTTTAAAAGTGGTGATTATTATTAGTTTTCTGCATTCTTCTTTTTTTAAAACAACATCTAGATTTGAAATTAAATCTACATTTAAAGCATTAAATTTCTGTATGTATTTGTAGCTATATCTACACACACCTAGGACTTTGTTTTCTAGAATTCTAATCCACAATAAGAAAGCTCTTTTACAATCTATTTTGATCATGAGTTTTAGAATATACAGGAAAGAACTATATAGAAGTAACATGATTTGGTGTAACTCCTGGAAAATATTCTTGGAAATAATAAAGGAGATAAAGTGACAAATTTACACCACAGTTGCTGACCTCTTTAGGACTTCAGTAGAAGGAAATAAATTTCTTTCACTATTCATTCCCCCCTTATCCATGTGGGATATGTTCCAAGACTCCCAGTGGATGCCTGAAACCATGGATAGTACCAAACCCTATATATACTGGTTTTTTTCCTATACATACATACCTGTGATAAAGTTTTATGAATAAATTAGGCACAGTAAGAGATTAACAACAATAACTAATAATAAAATAGAATGATTATAACAACATATTATAATAAAAGTTATGTGAACATGGTCTCTCTCCTTAAGTTCTTCAACTCTGCCAGAAATGTGACAGTGGCTTCTTCATTGGCAGACACAGCCTCTCCAGTAATTTTTTTATTTTTCAGTCTAAACCTATTCCTGAATCTGTGTAACCATCCCTTACTTGCAGTAAATGGCTTGGTGTCACTCATTTCAGGGGATCTCTTGCTGAAGTTTTTGTAGATGTTCAATGCTTTCTGGCCCAACGCATTGCTGTCAGTTGGAACATTCTGTTCATGTCCTCCACCCACAAATTTAATGCCTTTTCCATTCTAACTAAGCACTTATGGACTGTGGCTATAACTTTTGCAGTCTGAGGTACGACAGCAAAACTAGCACAAATTTTCCTTCTTCACAATTTCACAGATAGAAGACTCGTTCTTACCATAGATTTTAGCAACCTCAGCATATGAGCATACAGTTTTTTTCTTATTAAGTTTAAAACTTTCACTTTTTCACTTAGAGGAAGCACTTTGCAACTTCTTTGGCATATCTGAATTGCATGCATCACTACTCTGGCTCTTTGGGAGCATTAAATAAATAATAATAAGGTGACTTGAACACAAGCACTGCAATACCATGACAGTCAGTCTGATAACTGAGCTGGCTAGTGACTAACAGACGGGATTCACTGGACAAAGGGATGATTCACATCCCAAGCAGGATGGACTGAGCTGGCATGAGATTTCATCATAGTACTCAAAATGGTGTGCAATTTAAAACTTATGAATTGTTTATTTCTGGAATTTTCCATTCAGTATTTTCTAACTGCAGGTAACTAAAATGTCAGAAAGTGAAACCACAGGTAATGGGGGGACTACTGTATGTGCGTTTGCCAGTAAGAAAGGAGAAGTAATAGAAACTGGAGAAGGCAATAGAAAAGGGGGAGGGAAAGGAGGATAGAAAACTAAAATATAAAGGATAAAACACATAACCATGAGTGTTTTATTTTAGGCCCAACTCCTGTTTTTTCTGTTGGACAAGGAAAAGAAGTTCGGTCAAGAAGGTGCCAGTAAGGAGAGAGCAGAGGGACCAAGAAAGTGGAGGTCTCTATAAATTCAAAGGATAGATGAATGGGAGTAAAGAAATTTTTTAAAAGAAAGATTGACTTGGTACCCTGAAGAGGCTCCTGGGTCAAAGCAGTAAAAGAGATAGAGTGATGGAAGATTGTAGTTAAAAAGGAGAATTGGGCTTCCCTGGTGGCGCAGTGGTTGAGAATCTGCCTGCCAATGCAGGGGACACGGGTTCGAGCCCTAGTCTGGGAAGATCCCACATGCTGCGGAGCAACTAAGCCCGTGAGCCACAATTACTGAGCCTGCGCATCTGGAACCTGTGCTCCGCAACAAGAGAGGCCGTGATGGTGAGAGGCCCGCGCACCGCGATGAAGAGTGGCCCCCACTTGCCGCAACTAGAGAAAGCCCTTGCACAGAAATGAAGACCCAACACAGTCATAAATAAATAAATAAATAAAATTTAAAAAAAAAAAAAAAAGGAGAATTGACTGTGGTCAAGCAGGAGAATAGTTGTGTCAAGTTTCAGGTCTCAGTGGCTGAAGATGAAGCTCCTTGAGGTTGAAGATCTAAATAAAACTAGTGCAGGAAGTTGGAGAAGAATGTCAATATAGATGCTAAAATTACCAAAGATGATGGCAGGGGGAGAGGAAAAGATGAGCCTGGTGCAAATGTTCTGTACATTAGCAACAATGAAGATGCAGGTGTGGATTTCAAGAGAAGATGTTGATAAATGGTGATTGTGGAGTATTTTTCCGAAAACAGCAATATGGAGTATTGCTCTTTGCTCTTGGCTCTTTGAGTAGGGACAGCTCACTACTTGGGAGAAGGCTGTGAAACAGGTGATGTCTGTGTGGATGAGTGGGGATAGTAAAGGTAAAGCGATAAAAGGACTGCTTGAGAAAAAAATGGAAAATATAGGGGAATATGTTGGTAATGAGTAGGGGCTAGAAGACGATGGGCAGCTAGCAATGAAGTTAATGTGGAGAGGGGGAAGGGCTGAGCTGAATGAGTGCCGGAGGGACTTTCAAGGGGAAGGTAAGTTTGTACCTTAAAGCAGCCATTATGTATATATAATAGGGAAAGGGAAACTGGAAGTTGCTAGAAAGGCTAAAGCATTGGTCTCCAAAGTATTCTCATCATTCATTCCATGAGTAAAAAAATTGAGCTCACTTCCTTATATGTGTACTTAGTTGCCAATTATATGCATATACTGCTATCACTATGTATATTAATAGTTTTTTTAATAAAAGATTAAAAATAAAAAGAAATTCTAACATTTTTTTTCTCTATTCTACTGTGGAGACCACTGGCTAGAGGAATATGTTAGTAATTTAGGGCAGGGGTATAAAGTCTGTTCAGTTTTATAATTGCAGGATCATATAAAAATAACTGACTCCAAATTGGTGTTGATGACGTGATCTGTGGTCTGGTCTCGTAATCTAGGTGCTGACTCTTGTCACCTAATCTGTAATATAAACCTTTTATCTGTGATTATGGAAGTACATAACCATAAATACTTGGCTTCTAATTTTCAGCATAGAAATTTCAAGTAATGGTTTTCCTAGTATATTAAAGGATTCTTCTAAGTTTCAATATTTTCAGTACCTCATAATACAGATAGTTAGCTCTTTAGCTAACCAAAAAAGTTAGGTCAGTAGAAAGACTGGGCTGTGTTCCCTTGTGCACTCAGAAGGAGCGGCAGCTTTACTCCTTTTCATCATGGACATTTTAATGAGGACCTCTTCTCCTCAGAATGTATATGATGACCAGCCTCATGAGTAAATTTTTTTTTTTTTTTTGTTATTTATTTATGGCTGTGTTGGGTCTCTGTTTCTGTGCGAGGGCTTTCTCTAGTTGTGGCATGTGGGGGCCACTCTTCATCGCGGTGTGCGGGCCTTTCACTGTCGTGGCCTCTCTTGTTGCGGAGCACAGGCTCCAGACGCGCAGGCTCAGCAGTTGTGGTTCACGGGCCTAGTTGCTCCGCGGCATGTGGGATCTTCCCAGACCAGGGCTCGAACCCGTGTCCCCTGCATTAGCAGGCAGATTCTCAACCACTGTGCCACCAGGGAAGCCCCGAGCCTTCTTTTTATCAAGACATGACTTTTGGGGTTCCTTGTGATTGATTTTTATTTGTTTTCATTTGAAACTGGGTACCTACTTTACACCTTCATTTACCTCTCCGAGGATGAAGGACTTGGCCTACGTAACATTTGACCTTGCGGCTGCTTTCTTTATTTGAAGTACTTCTGTCCAGAAAAACAGACTGTGCAGAGTTATCCAGACTAATTTATACATTTATCCAAGACACAGCTTCTAGTTCTTTCCTTAACTCTCTCTTGAGTGTGCAGCTATGCTTAAATTAAACTCAGAATTATCAATTATGAGAGTAGTTCAGAAGGTAGACAGAGCCAGCGCAGATAGTTTAGGCTACAAAATTGTCATCTGGCTCAACGAAATACTTTTCTTTGGCAAAAACAAAGCTAATTTGCTTGATCTGAATCTTACTTAAAGGTCCTGCCATCCCATTCTGCCAATTACAGACGTGCAGGCTCAGTAGTTGTGGCGCACGGGCCTAGTTGCCCCGCGGCATGTGGGATCTTCCCAGACCAGGGCTCGAACCCGTGTCTCCTGCATTAGCAGGCAGATTCTCAACCACTGCGCCACCGGGGAAGCCTCATCATGAGTAAATTTAAAAGAAAAAAACCCCCACCTATCATTATATATAGATGATGTATGTAATAGTACAATCTTAGGAAGTGACAGAGGTTGCTTCTCAATTTTTATTTAATTATTACCAATTTTTAACTGTTTGAGGTAGATTATTTTTCTTTTAGTATTGGCCTTTAGACCCCTTCTCATGGGTGATTGAGTAGAGCACAGAATTTGACAATAATTTTGTGGCTATCAGGTAGATATCTAATACCTTCTTTAAAACTTAAAAAAAAAAAAAAAGGCTAGTGGGGTGTGTGTGTGTGTGTTTCCTGTGAGAGTTGGAGAAATATTAGGGGGGAAGTGGATGGGGAAGGAACAAACAAAATCCATTTTCAGGCTGAGCTTTCATATGCCAAGATTCAATCTACAGCAAGTTTTAATGGCTTTATAAACCCCTGAAAATGAGAGGTTACTGTGGAATTGCTGACAGATCCTTAACTCTAGCAGTGCAAGTGTGTTGCATCATTATATTAACCTTGAGGATAGAAGACAATTTCAAGCCCTAGAATGTTGATCAATGGTTTGGCACCATTTCTCAGACACCTTGCTTTTCAAAAACAGGTTAATGCATGAGATACCACAATCTAAATGTGATGCAATAACATTATCATTAGTATGTTTCTGAGGCACTCAGAATTGGGGCTGAGGACTAAGGAGGCAAAAAAAGATAGTTGAGGTAAAGGTTTCAGCACTGACCTTTAAAGCTTATTGCTTAATGCGTCCTCTAACCATTGTCCTCCAGTGACACCCTTCCCCCAATCTTTTTCTTTTTTTTTTTTTTTTGGTGAAAATAAAGTTTGAGAGAAGAAATTTTGACATATACTAAACTTGACCTAAACACATCAAGTTCCTGTGTACTGGATTATGTGTATTATTTTAAAATGGTGTTAGGGGACTTCCCTGGTGGCTCAGTGGTTAAGAATCCGCCTGCCAATGCAGGGGACACGGGTTCAAGCCCTGGTCCGGGAAGATCCCACATGCCACAGAGCAACTAAGCCCGTGCGCCACAGCTACTGAGCCTGCACTCTAGAGCCCGCAAGCCACAACTACTGAAGCCCTTGCTCCTAGAGCCCATGCTCTGCAACAAAAGAAGCCACCATGATGAGAATCCCACGCACCACAAGGAAGAGTAGCCCCTGCTCGATGCAACTAGAGAAAGCCAGTGCACAGCAACAAAGACCCAAGGCAGCCAGGTGTTAGGAAGGGGCTCTGTGGTGGGGAGGAGTTTATCTGGATTTAAAATTTTGCCAAGGATATGGATACAGAGAAAACTGGTAACATTCTTGCTTCAGGAGAAAAGACCTAGATAATGCCAGTTAGGGAAAAGAAGAAAATTTACTTTTATCCGTAATAACCTTTTGGACACTTTGAATTTTGTATCAGGTACACAGTATTACCCATTATAAACAAAAGACCAAGATAAACTTTTACAGATAATTACCCATTGTCTGTAAATTACTTTCCTCTCTTTTTTTTCTTCAGGTGTTTGCAATGGCTGCTACTGTGAACTTGGAACTTGATCCCATTTTTTTGAAAGCACTAGGCTTCTTACATTCAAAGAGTAAGGATTCTGCTGAAAAGCTAAAAGCACTACTTGATGAATCTTTGGCTCGGGGCATTGATTCAAGTTACCGTCCATCTCAAAAGGTACCTACCTGGATAAAAAGCTTGGAGGAAGTTTTGTAAAGCCTGTAGTAGAACAGTGTTAACATTTAGACCGTCTCGAAACAATCTCTCTGCCAAATAATCTTTCTTTGTGGCATGAAGAAATTTATAGTGTTATTTTCTTCCTTCAAGCTTTCAGAGAACTGTTACACTATATAGAAAAGTTAGCTGGGAGTGGGGGATATTCTGTTCTACTACTTTATTCGTATAGAAACCCACTTAAGATATATTTCAGTTTCTAATTCTTTATGATCAGAATATTTTTTTAAGCTGCTGAATGAAACTGTAACCTGTGTTATAATTATTCTCTAATGTTTTAGGGGCAAAAAATAAAAGGACAGGGATTTTGCAATGAAGTGAATTAAATATGTATAGGATAATGTAAGGAATAAAGGAGGTATAGATGAAATGTGAGAACTGTGTAGCTCCCATCATGATAATAACAAAGTGACCAAGTAGCTTTATGTGAAAAGAATATACATTTTGGAACAAGACAAACCTGTTTTAAATCCCAGCTTACCTCTTACTAGTGTGGTGATAGATAACATATCTTGAACATTTACTGTGTCCTAGGTACTTTTCTCAGTGGTATATGTGTATAATTAATTTTAATTGTGATAACTATCCTTTGAGATAGGTATTATTTATTTTTATTTTACAATAAGGAAGTTAAGGTTCATAGTAACTTCATTTCACCCAGCCTCTGTTTCTTTATTATTAAAATGAGGATAATAAGAATTACCTTACAAAGTTGTGAAAATTAAGAGATAAAGTATGTCAGCTACCTAGTGCAGTGTCTACCTGGTACATAATAGACTTTTAGTGAATGATAGCTCTTATTATATTCTCTAATACCTAAGACATTCTTTCAAACCTTTCTAAAGCTCTAGCCTTGAAACTTCATGTCACCCAGGTCTATGAACACCTAGATACCAAACTGAGAAGGAGAGGACAGAACTACATGACTAGCTCAGTCTAATCCAGAATCTCAAACTCAAGACAGGGCCAAGTCCCAGACTCAGTGTCCCAGTGATCAGTGATATTTTGCTACCAGCCTTTGAAAACTAGCTCTGGTATTCTCAAACCGTTTTATTGTCTTTTGAGTAGTAGAGCCATTGTGACTTCATTTCTTTCACCATTCGCATTCTGGTAGGTTCAAAGAGCTCAAGCCAACCAAATTAATAAAACTCAACAAAGTATACTAACAAATTCATTCTGCTCTGAGTATTGATATAGGCCAAACAGGAAATTCCTATTATTACTAAAGAAGCAGTATTCTGAGATTCTAAAACAGAAGGAATTTCGTCTGTTAAAGTACATAAGAAGTTTGTTACAATTAAAAAGCCTCCTGCCCTTAGGTTTCTAACTGGAAATGACTTCTCATGGTCAGTTTAGAGAAAATGCTCTGCTAGGTGTTTTTAAAACACAGATTCATTTAATTTTATTCTTTAACTGAACGTTTCCATCTCTAGAATTGTGTGAGAATCACCTAGAAGCAGTGGTGTGCTTATAAACACTATCAACTGGGGATAATTCCAAGGAGCTACTATGTGCATAAGCTTTCTTTACTTTTAACAACAACAGATAACAAATATATATACATATCAGCAAAGAGTAAAAATAACAAGGGTTCCAAGTTTAAAATAGAAGGGAAAGATAAGCCACAGACTGAGAGAATAGGTTTGCAAATGATGTATCTGATAAAGGACTTGTATCCAGAATCTACAAAGAGCTCTTTATACTCAATAATTTAACAAATGCTTTACCAAAGAAGATAAATGTGTGGCAAAAAAAGCACTTTAAAAAAATGTTTAACATCATTAGCCATTAGGGAAATGTAAATTAAATCTACAGTGATATGCCACTGCATACCTATTAAAATGTCTAAAATTAAAAAGATTAGCCATACCAAGCATTGGTGAGGATAGGAGGCTGTGAAGGAACTGGGACTCTTATATACTCCTGATGGAAATATAAAATGCTATATCACTTTGGAACATGGTTTGGCGGTTTCTTAAAAAGTTAAGCATAAACCTACCATGTGATCCAGACATTCCGCTCCTAGATGTTTATTCTAGAGAAATGAAAGTATATGTCCATATAAAGATTTGTACCTGAATGTTCATAATATCTTTATTCGTAATAGGCCAAACTGGAAACAACCCAAATGTCCATTAATAGGTAAATGAATAAACAAATCATGGTGTATTTGTTCAATGGAGTACTATTCAGCAGCAAAAGAAATGAACTTTTGCTACACTCAACAACATTGATGAATCTCAAAATAAATATTGCTGAGTGAAAGAAGCCAGAAAAAGAGAGTATATACTGCATGATTCCATTTATGAAAACTTCTAGGAAATGCAAACTAATCTATAGTTGCAGAAAGCAGATTTGTGGTTGCCTGAGACTGGGTCGCTTAGTTTTTCTAGGACGTCTACCTCTAAGAGTGATTACAAAGGGCAACAAGGACACTTTGCGAGATGATGGATATGTTCCTTATATTGATTGTCGTGATGGTTTCACAGTCGTGAAGCCATAGAGCGAAACTTATCCAATTTTACCCTTTAAATAGGTGCAGTTTGTATATCAGTTATTCCTCAATAAAGTTGTTTAAAGAAGAAGGCAACACATTGGTCACAACATGATGTCTTAATTTTTAACTGATAGTTGTTTAGACTTATGATCTGTTTTTTTTTAACAGTATATTAGATAGTCTGAATATTTAATTATGGGTATCTTTTTAATTTCACCTATAGGATGTGGAACCACCCAAAATTTCAAGCACAAAAACTGTTTCCATTAAGCAAGAGCCCAAAGCATCATCCAGTCTTCCTTCTGGCAATAATAATGGCAAGGTCCTAACAACTGAAAAGGTAAAGAAGGAAAGTGAAAAGAGACCTGCTGATAAAGTAAGATTTTGTTTTACTCTAGTCAATCAGTCAATGAATCAATCAGTTTATAGGCCAAAAAACGTTTTGTGCTTACTTTTTGTATATAATAGTGGGTAAAAGTACATAATAACCACTCAGTAAATATATTTTGATAATTATGGGTGTTGGTTTTCTGAAAAATTAAAATTTAGAAACATTTTAAAACCATTTACTGAAGTCGTTGTCAATAAATATTTGAGCTCTAGAAGATGTACTAATTTCATGTATAACTCAAGTATTCTAGATGGAACTGTTGTTGAAAAGAAAAGATGGCGAGGAAAGAATAAACATGTAAATGACTAAACATGAAATTTGTTACAGAATGGTGTGTACCTTAACAGGGTTACAGATAACTCTTGGATTGTCTATTTTGAATGATTTCTGCACATAGTTAATTATTAGGATTTTAGCACTTAGTAAAAAATACATTTAAAAAAACTTTAGTAACCCCTTCCCTTAAGGTGGGGTGTTTTCATACTTTTTTCTAAATATTGGCTATTCATAAACTATATTGCATTGTTTTATATAAATTTAAAAGCACAGAAAACAGTATAATTTAGTTTATGAATAACCAATATTTAGAAAATATATCTGTTTTCCATATATATATATCTCATATATATCTTTTAGCAACTTTTTCCACTCAGCAATGTGCTTTTGAAATTTACCTATGTTGATACATGTAGATTTGAACATTTCTTTCAGCTAACATGTGGAATATTCATTCTATAAATAAACCAGTTTATCCATTCCCCTGCTGATGAGCAATTAGCTTATTTCTCCTTTTCCTCTATTACGGTGGAGTTTCAGTGAGCTGCTTTATACGTATGTCTTTGCCCACATGGTGGTAGTTTCTATCGGATGTATACCTATAAGTGGATGTAATAGGATGGGTACATCTTCAACATTATTAGACATAGTGGATGTACTAAACTCATACTCTCACCAATAAGGTATAAGAATTCCAAATTCTCCATGTCTTATCAGACTTTTTAATTTTTGTCAGTCTGACCAGGTATATCTATAACATATCTTAAAGAGAGGGACCAGAATTTGCTTTGAAGCAAATATGGCAATGTGTTAAGCCTGAACGACTGGTAGAAGTTCATTATTTACTTCTTTTCAATATAAACTATCACTACTTCATTATTTAAAATTTTAAAATAGCCTTAAAAATAGCCTTAGTAGTACTATGGGGGGTTGGGAGGGCAGTGGAAGTAAATCCACTGAACTTCCAAGATTCTTTTTTTTTTTTTTTTTTTAAATGAATTTATTTATTTATTTATTTTTTGGGTGTGTTGGGTCTTCGTTTCTGTGTGAGGGCTTTCTCTAGTTGTGGCAAGCGGGGGCCACTCTTCATCGCTGTGTGCAGGCCTCTCACTGTCGCGGCCTCTCTTGTTGCGGAGCACAGGCTCCAGACGCGCAGGCTCAGTAATTGTGGCTCACGGGCCTAGTTGCTCCGCGGCATGTGGGATCTTCCCAGACCAGGTCTCGAACCCGTGTCCCCCGCATTGGCAGGCAGATTCTCAACCACTGCGCCACCAGGGAAGCCCTTCCAGGATTCTTTAATGGATAAAAGAGTTCAAAGAGAAATACAGATGCATGCTAAACTGTTCTGATTTATTTATTTCTACCTTGTTGGATTCTTTTAACATACTGATTATGAATTATTATAAATGTTCTCCAGGTCTTTAGTGTGTACATCTCTCCCTAACTATGTGAAAATATCTGTTGAGTGGACTTGGTCATTGCACACTGTCTATCTTATCTTGTGATAGATGTGACTATCACATCTCTCAGTGATTTAAAGTTTATTCTAACGTGTTACTTTCTGATTGGGTGCTTTTTATAGATGAAATCAGACATCACTGAAGGGGTTGATATTCCAAAGAAACCTAGATTGGAGAAACCAGAGACACGGTCCTCTCCCATTACTGTCCAAACCAGCAAGGATTTAGCTATGGCTGACCTTTCCAGCTTTGAGGAGACCAGTGCTGATGATTTTGCCATGGAGATGGGATTGGCCTGTGTTGTTTGTAGGTGAGTTGTACCTTGCCACAGATTCTTTTGTTTCTTTGTAAAGAGCAAACAACTTAAAAAAAAAAAAAAGACCAATTGTTGGGTGTTTTTTAATTTTGTTTTTATAATTTGGAGGTGGGTAGGAGATAAGTAGATCGATAAGTAGATAAACCTTCCATATGGCAATTTAGTGTCTTAAAAATTGTCAAAATTTTATGTTCTTGACAGGCATCTTTAATCAGTTATGTTGTAGTAATATTTTCTGCGTTCTTGGCTTCTAGAGGGAAAGCAATTATTGCTTTATTTTTTAGTGTGAAAGAGTCTGTTCAGCAGACTTAATTATTTTCATCTTTCTTTTTAAGACGACTATGTTGCTTTTTTTTTCCTGAAGTGTTGATAGTATTTATAAAGTAAATGGTTATATATCATTTTCTAAAATACCATTAAATCTTTTCCTAAGGATAATGGAAATGAAATTAATGGATCATGTAGGTTATTCTGAGTGTTGTTTTGAAACATGGATACATAATTATAAAAACATAGATAATTCTGCATAGTAGAAGATGCATCTTAAAAATCAGAATAATTAGATTTTAAACTCCTTGATGCCAGGAGCTATGTCTTTAACTGTTAATGACTTTCATTGCCTAGCACAACAGAAAAAATTACCACCTTTGTTGCTGTTTTCTTCATGAAAATGTTAAATTCTGGTGCATTGGGACTGAGTACATACCTATAAACTTTTGTGAACCTTATAGAGAATCAGTTAATGTACTTCTGAATAGGATCATTTTGTTAGATCTTCATTGTTTTAACATATATTTGTTTATTTCAACTTTTATCTACTATAAGAGTTCTCATTTTTATATAAAGAAGTAAATGGTAAAGTAATAAGGGGGAAAGAACTAGTAATTGGAACCCTCCATAAGGAGACTTGTTATGATAGTCTAAGGCTGTTGCTGTTGGAATTTATACTTTTTTGATACACATATTACTGCATTCTCTTTAGTTAAGACATTTATTTATTGAACACCCTGTGTCTGCTCAGTAATGTGCTAGGCCCTATAGTTAATTAGGTCCAGTTTCTAACTTTAGGCAACTCATATATTAATGAAGAAGATAGAATATGTAGGCAGCAAATATAAAGGAATTTAATAGAAGTACAAAGAAGATGTTATGAGACTGTTGGAGGACTAGCCAAAGTCTACTATGTACCTTCTGGGAGAAAGAAAAAAATTGCAATGAGAAATGACAAGGAGAATATAGCCAAATTTAGTCTTTAAGTCACCTTATACATTTCTTAATGGCTGAGCATAACCTTTAAAAGAAATGAATTGTTTATGCAGGCTACAATGTTGGGATTCGTTATTTTGCTCTTTGGCTTTTCTAGGGTTTTTACCCTCTTTAATATATCAAACTTTACCAGAACAAGCCTAAAATGGCTTTAAATTGTTGCATTCAAATAAGTGTAATATTTAATGGTATATTTTCTTAGGCAAATGACAGTGGCATCTGGTAATCAATTAGTAGAATGTCAGGAATGCCATAATCTCTACCACCAAGATTGCCATAAACCGCAGGTGACAGACAAAGAAGTGAATGACCCTCGCCTTGTGTGGTATTGTGCCCGATGTACCAGACAGATGAAAAGAATGGTAGGAATCATTTTTCTCTGTTTTAAACAATTTCTGTCAATTTTTTTGTTGATATGTGCTTTTTAAGATAAAAATTTGAACATTTATGTTATTGAAAAAAAATCATATAAGCTGATGATTTAAACGTTTATGTATATGTGTGATTTTTGTGTCTATGCCTAAATGGACCAGACCATGTATATGCATTTTTCTCTGCTCAGCTTTTAACTTGTTCTATTATAAACAAACAGAATTGGAGACCCACAAAATATAAATATTCCTTACTGGTATGTCAGTGTATTTATAAACATTTAGAAATACTACAAAGCACTGTGGGAAGTGGTGAGATACAAAGCCCCAAACTGCTGAGTCTGGTAGGGAAATATTGGAAATATCTATTCCTGAGTGAGTGTAAACCACAAACTGTGTACAGAGGCAGTATTTGTATGTGCACCTCTGTCTTTCCTCCTGTGTTTCTCTCTCTGTTCCTCAGTCTTTCCTTCTCATTGTCTTCAAGTGACCATTTATCCTATATTCCCCAGTACTTTCTCAGTTTACTGCTCACAAACATAACTGCCTTTAATTTCATACTGAAACATGTTTTCATTTGTTATATTGGATAGTTTTCTAACTTTTACTCATTTAAATAGTAGATGGATGAATGTTATCATTTTCCTTTTAAAGAAATCAAGTTGTTATTTACTTCAGTGACTTGTTTGCTTCCCCCATCCACCCTCCCCTGCCTTAGATTAGGGACTCTTTTTTTTTTTTTTAATTTTATTTTTTATTGAAGTATAGTTGATTTACAATGTTGTGTTAGTTTCTGGTGTACAACAAAGTGATTCAGGATATTGAACATCCCTGTGCTATACAGCAGTAGGACCTTGTTGTTTACTCATTCTATATATAATAGTTTCTATATGCTAATTCCAAACTTCCAATCCATCCCTCCCCCACCTCTCCCACCTCCTTGGTAACCACAAGTCTGTTCTCTGTGAGTCTGTTTCTGTTTCATAAATAAGTTCATTTGTGTCACATTTTAGATTCCACATATGATATCATATGGTATTTGTCTTTTTCTTTCACTTAGTATGATAATCTCTAGGTCCATCCATGTTGCCACAAATGGCATTATTTCATTCTTTTTATGGCTGAGTAATATTCCATTGTATAAATATACCACATCTTCTTTATCCATTCATCTGTCAGTAGACATTTAGGTTGCTTCCATGTCTTGGCTGTTGTAAATAGTGCTGCTGTGAACATAGTGGGTGCATGTATCATTTCGAATTGTAGTTTTCTCCAGAAGATTAGGGACTCTTGATAGAAGAGTTCTCATATTGTTAACCAAGTGAGTTTCTACATAAATTTTTCTGACCAAATATATCTTTTTAAAATTAGAAGTACTTAGTTAAAAGTAAAAAAAAAAAAAAATCAAGGTACCTACTTTACTTTTCAATCACTCAAATCAGAAATAGATTATGTTTTTACTCCTATGAAAAGTAGTGACATTTCAGTAGTATTTATACTTTTTGTTTGTAATGGGAAATTTCTTTGACATGGTACAATTGTTTTCTGCTCAGTCTGATTTTTATTTAGTTTATTACTTAAACTAGCCCCCCAGGACCTCAACCAAAGTAATTATAGGTGAGCACAACAGTGCATTCCAGTGCCTTGACACAAGTAGTCACTAAGAATTAGTAGTCAAAATAAATAATTTGTGACAGTAATCTTTCTTTAGTATAGCTTCAAAGTTTATTATTATTTTATTGTAAGTCTCTTAATAAAGTAAGTACCGTTCTCTCCTAAGTTTTTACTCCCTTACATTTTGTGACTTAGTTTACACTAGGTCTATATTTATAGTTCTAACCCTCTTCCTGGAATGAATTTTGGCAGCTGACCAGATATCCTACAGTTACTTTAAGTTCAATATTTTTAAAATTAAAATTATTTTCTTCTCCACTCAGTTTTTCCTCAGTTGCCCGAACTAGAAAACATTATCCTTGATGCCTCTCTTAATTCCACATCCCTTTGTTTACCAAACTTGTTAATTCTACCTCTTATGTATTTCGCAAATCTGTTCATTTCACTTTTGTTACCCTGTCCCACAAACCCCTCATTTCTTGTCTACTGCTTTAGCTCCTTCAGTCCACTTTACACACTGCAGGTAAAATATTCTTCTAAAGTAATTATCTAACTTTATCTGTTTAAGTGTGCCCAGTGGCTCTCAATTACCTATATAATGAAGTTTTCCTTGTTAGGGTGGATGTATGGACCTTCTCTCTTTGACCCAACTCTACCTTTGTATCCTTCTCTCACACCACTTCATCATATACACCCACATACTGTGGCCATGCCAGACCAAATGGTTCATTCCCTGAGTATGTGGTGAACTTTTCGTGTTCCCATACGTCCTGCTTCTCAGCTTCTCCTCATCTGGCATACCTTTTATTCTTTATCAACTTTGCAAATTAAATGTCTAATTAATTTGTCATTAAGACCTAGTCTCATTCACTGGCAAAGCACCAGAGCAAAGCTCAGGACTGGACACATCCCACATTCTGTTGTTCTCATTTTAAGATACATAAATGGAGGAAATATAGATTCGCACCAGAAATCAGCAGTCAGTAAGTTCAGTCTGTATGCCCAAGAGTCAAGTGCTGAATAAGGGGCCATGACTAATGTCAGAACATGATTAGATACACCAAGAGTGGACCTGGAGAAATACCAAAAGGCATGATCTGAAGTGAGCCTGAAGATCAGGATCCGGTAAACACAATGTTTAGTGAGAGAAAGGAATTTGGAAATGGTGGGGATGCTAAATCCAGTCATTCTTACTATAATTGCTTTCAGTGAGGTTCTCATATGTGCATTGGTTATTGGTCCAAGATATGTCAAAGATACCATAAATAACGTCTTATATCCCCTTTCTCCTTGCACTAATTTCTTAACTAGGGCAGGTTCTGCAGTACACATTATTATAGGAAGATGGGAAGACAGAGTTAAGAATGGTGGGTGGCAGGGTCCAAGATTATTCTTTTGTTTTGTAATTTTCTGTCTACCAGGTAATGGGTTTTGCCCCAGCACTAGGTGAGAGACTCATGACTTACTGCAGGGGTTCTCAATCTAAGGTGGTAACACACTCCTACTCAGCAGTAATAGAAATACATGGTATTTTTGATTGCTGCCATACTGCCATTGCTGCCTTGAGTGGTGAATGTCATATATTCTGCACTATGTGAGTCAGTCACCCAATGAAAAATTATAGTGCCTTTGTTGAGCAACACTGAGTCAGTGATAATATCCTAGTTCCCTAAACTAGTACTACCAACGAAGGACAAAGGGTTTTGGGTATTTCTTACTCAGCTTCTAAGATGGCTAGGTGAAATAGAGGAAGCAGAAAAAGATCCAAATATGATCTCCTAGGCAGAGGTTCTTTCTGGGCTTCACTGTAATGAATCTTCATCTGCTGAAGCATACAAGTTAGGTGGGTCTTCAGAGTCTAACCACATCTACTGATGTGCTTAGAGGGAAGTATAAGATTGAAAGCCATGGGTATGAAACCATGTATTTCTGATTTACTCTGAAGGCTACATCTTCATAACGTGGTTTGCAGTAGAGGGTAAGATAATCTTTCTTGGTCGTAAGAGATATTTTTATCATAGATATCTTCCAGCATCCTTAATAATATTCTTGATCTGAGTGTTGCTTTATAAGTGATGTCTGAAATTAGGTGTACTTTCATGTGGAAAGTATGTAATATAAAAAATGGGATGAATTGAGACTTAAGGCTGAAAATTATATTGTATGGCAAACCATAGCACAAGAAAGTCTAAACAAAGATAAAACAGCTGCATTCAAATTTCCAGAAATGGGAACACATTATTAATAAATTTTCTGGTATTGTCTTGCATGGCCTTATTAGGATTGTCAAGGACAGTGGAATAGCAGGGAGCATCTTTACCCATCCAGTAGAGATGGGTTCTTTCAGATTCAGTTTTCTTACCTTTTGTAAATAATGATGATGAATAAATAGTAACTATTATTGTCTGCACTTAACATGTGCCAGACACTATGTAAAGGCTTACGTAATCACAATTCATTCTCATAACCCACCTTTGAAACAAGATATTATCCCCATTTTGCAAATGAAAACGAAACTTTTAGAGATTTACATATTTTACTTGAGGTAACTTAGCTAGGGAAGTAGTTGAGCTGGGTTTTAATTCTAGTTCTGTTTGACTCCAAAGACTGTCCTCTCAAACACTGCCCTATACTGTTTATATATTTAATATTATCTAGCTGGAGAACACTAAAGAACAAACTGAAAAATGATTAGAGTTCACAAGAGAATTTAGTAAAGTACCTAATATAAAATAAAGGGAAAAGTCAATTTTTGGTCAAAATAAAACTGAAAATGCTTATATGATTTTTTTTTTCTTTTTCTTTTTATCAATTTGGTTTTGTTAAAATGACATTTAATTAACCCTAATCTGCATAATTTTAAAGTTTCATATTATCTTTACTGTTTAGAAACTAATAAAATCTATGAAACCATTAATTAATATGATGATGATAAAAACAATTTGTCCAAGAATCTATATTTTCAGTGTCATCACAGTATTTTTTTAATGTTCATCTGTATTTCAATTCAATGAGGAGTCCAGTCCTGTGATAGATTTTTATTGTCCTTTTGTGCATTTAACTAAGATTTTGTAGCTAATTTAATCTTAACACTGATTTTTGCAGGCTCAAAAAACTCAGAAACCACCACAGAAACCAGCCCCTACAGTTGTTTCTGTAGCTCCAGCTGTTAAAGATCCATTGGTTAAGAAACCAGAAACTAAACTCAAGCAAGAGTTAACTTTTCTAGCATTTAAGAGATCAGAAGTCAAGGTATAGTACATTCCATTTTTATCTAAGATTGGATTTAAATTTAGTTGACTTAATAGTTACTTGGAAAAAAAAATAATGAGAAACTTTGTATACTAAATGGCCATATGTTGGAAATTACGACTACATTAAGACTACATTACTATTAACATTAAGTAGAAAGAGAATATTTATGTAATTATTTAATCTTGAGGGCTTCCCTGGTGGCGCAGTGGTTGAGAATCTGCCTGCTAATGCAGGGGACACGGGTTCGAGCCCTGGTCTGGGAGGATCCCACATGCCACGGAGCAGCTGGGCCCGTGAGCCACAATTGCTGAGCCTGTGCGTCTGGAGCCTGTGCCCCGTGACGGGAGGGGCCGCGATAGAGAGAGGCCCGCGCACCGCGATGAAGAGCGGTCCCCGCACCGCGATGAGGAGTGGCCCCCGCTTGCCGCAACTGGAGAAAGCCCTCGCACGAACCGAAGACCCAACACAGCCAAAAATAAATAAATAAATAAATAAATAATCTTGAACTCTGCTATTTCTCTTTTTATGGTGATTAGGAACTATTTGTGAGCATTCCAAGATAACATTCTTTACCATTCCTGTGTAGTCAGCCACTTCTCTCCAACTGGGAATTTGGTTTAAATTCTAAATACCTTTGTCCTCAGTAGCAGTAGTTTTGCTTCTCACATTACTTGTGCTGATTGGCCACATAGCTTTTTTCTTCCTGCTTATTGGCTATTGAAGTTTTCTTCTTTGTCTTATTTTTTTCTATTATTATCATGAATTTTCCCCATGAATTGGCCCTCTCTTATACTAAGGAGCCAGATTATCTAGTGAGAGTATCACCTTTCTCATTCCTAGATTTTCATCCTTGACATCATGCTACATTATTATTAATACTCTGACATTTTGATATCATGGAATAAAATATTTTTCTAGTCTAATTTTATAACAAAAAGAATGCTTTTATTGAGTTTCACATTCCAATTTTAAGCAGAAGATGGAATTTTAAAGATGGAAGAAAAAAATGTTAGCCCCAAATTCTCAAAGGTTAACCCCAGAAAATTCTAAAGCTATTACCTTGTCCAAGTGGCTGTAAGTAGCAAAGATCAAGAACATTGGTTTGATTATAAAGAATATGAGTATAAAATACTCTGAGAAGGATACTGATAATTTTATTTGCAGATTATTTTTAATTTAATTTACCAGGGAAGAGCTGATATCCAAGGGATATCCATTATTGATTTGTCACATAGAAACTTGGTGAGCTAGAATAGAAGTAAGAATAACTTATTGAAAGTAATTAGAGTTGCTATATTCTATACTTAAATCACTTTTAGGTAGATTTTTATACTAACCTGTTACTACTAAAGTTTATTTTTAGGAAACCAATATGAAATTATTTTACAGCAAATAAATTAAGGCCTTGGCTGTCATGTTTGTTCTGATTAAGAGGTTTTGATGTTTTTATGATAAAATACAATAAATTTTTACGATGAAAAAAATTGTTCCCATTTATATATAAAAAGCAATTTAAAAATATCTTTCTAACTAGGATAATAGGCAAGAAAATATTTTTATTTGAGAACAGTTGTGAAATTTATTTTCTGCACTGGAATAGTAAGAAATTACTTGGTCTCTGTTGTTTGTGTTATTTTACTTTTGTGCATCCGGATAGTATTATAAGCCATCTGTTGTTCAGTTGAAAAGCAATACCAGTAACAGCAAACCATTAAAATAAAATGCCATACACACAGAACTTGCTTTGTACTTCGTAAGTGTTAGTCTTTTTGATTACTTCAGATGGGTTTTCTTTTGTGAAGTTTGTTGACAGATCATTTAGCCATGTAGCAGGCAGTTTTATGTTTAATAGAAAAGAAAAAATTAGATCTTTCATAACTGAAAATTAAAAGTTTGCTACACCTGTGTCCTTTTGCTTCCTTGACTAACTTTTTTTCATTACCTGTATGCATATCTCTACGAACTTGTAATTTATGTAAAGTTTATCTTCTTTGCATAACCTTATGAGATAGTCATTGTATGATGTTACTGTAAAAAATCCTATCGTTTTTCGGAGTACGTGAACAATAATCTGGACCCTCCTCTGATAAAGACCTCAGAGCACTCTATTTACATTATTTTTCACATTGGTTTAAAATGTTTAATGCAGACAATATTGATGGCTACTTTGTAAGAACTAAAAACGTTTTTATCACCTCGTTCAGAGTTCAGTTCTAAAATATAACTGGGTATATTTTAAGCATGATAACCACCATATTTTAAAGTAAGATACTATTTGTAAGACTTTATCTTTTACGTATTTAACACTTTTGTGAATCTCAAGAATATGAAGGTAGAAAAAGTGCCAGTGAGAAATTCAATCCATAATTAATTTGAACAAAGTGCATTTTCCCCTAAACATTAGGTGAAAAAAATTGTTCTTATATGAATAAGAACAATATTTACGTAGCGACATTGGTATCACTGTTAGCTTTTGACTGGCCAAGGAAGTTAATTAGAGAAATTGAAGTGTTATACCTTTAAGAAATACATCTGGGAGTGAGTCAGGCATACCCAAAATGTCACTATGCAGCTTATGAGGCAGTTGATTAAAAATCTTATACAGAAGCAGGGATCTCTTTGTGATAGTTTCAGTGGAAACATGGACAAATTGTGAAAATAAAGTCATGAGACCTTCTTAGTATATTTAGACCTTTAGAGTTGTACAATTCCAAGTAGTTAACATGGTGTATCTGCATATATTTTGCAATGCAGTAGCTATTTGCTCAAAATTTGGGGGGAATTTTTAAAAAATAGGTTCAAAATTTTATGTATTCACTCAGTATTTATTGAGTGAATCTTCATCTCAGACATCTCCTACATATCCTGGGCGTGAGCATTTTTGTCCATTAAGAGTGGATTCTGTTTTTGAAATGATCCACAAGTCATTTGGAGCAAAGCCTAAAGAATTAGATGTTTTACTGAGCTAAATAGTAACCTTTTTGGGTGAAAAACAAGTTAAAGCATTAAATCTGATTTTCTGATATGGCTTGTAACTGAATCTAGGAGCAGTCCTCAAAAAGGAATTCCATATATTTTTTTTCTGCAGTGATTAGTAGAAGAATATGACATCCCATAATTTCTGCTTTATAAATGGTAGCACCCATTAGCTATGGATAGGTTTTGTTGTATATGTTTTTTCAGATCAGTTTAGCAGAACTTAATTTTGGTGCTGTGCTTTAAATTTCCCAGATCATTATTTTTGTATAAAAAGTCTTAACCAATAAACTTGTTATATATTTAAGAATATTATATTAGGTGTTAATTACACTTGGCTCTAATATTTATATTATGTTTTTTAGGCATCCACGGTTGTTTCAGGAAATTCTTCTAGTACCAGTGTTTCCTCTTCAGCAACTAGTGGCCTAACTGGATGGGCAGCTTTTGCAGCCAAAACTTCTTCCGCTGGTCCATCAACAGCAAAATTGAGTTCAACAACCCAAAACAATAGCGGGAAACCTGCTACCTCATCAGCTAACCAGAAGCCCGTGGGTTTGACTGGCCTGGCAACATCATCCAAAGGTGGAATAGCCTCCAAAATAGGTTCCAGTAACAGCACTTCACCCACTGTACCATTGAAGCCACCTCCACCTCTAACTTTGGGCAAAACTGGCCTTAGTCGCTCAGTTAGTTGTGACAATGTTAGCAAAGTAGGTCTTCCCAGTCCAAGTAGTTTGGTTCCAGGAAGCAGCAGCCAACTAAGTGGGAATGGAAATAGTGGGACATCAGGGCCTAGTGGAAGTACCACTAACAAAACCACTTCAGAATCAAGCAGCTCTCCCTCAACATCCCTTAAAGGTCCAACTTCACAAGAATCACAGCTCAATGCCATGAAGCGATTACAGATGGTCAAGAAGAAGGCTGCCCAAAAGAAACTCAAGAAGTAATGTGGCCAAGTAGGTTTTTATATCATATTACCCTAAAGATTAAAATCTTATTATTAAGACATAAACTGTAGTATACTATAATTTAATAAAAATCTTCATAATGAAATTTCTATTATTTCTTACCTTAAAATGCTAAATAGTAGTTAATGAAACTTGGAAATGTTTATTTTAAATCTGTTTAGCATTTTTATTTTGACAGTTTTCATAGTATGTGAAAACAACGATTAGAATGACTAATTCTTGATGAAAACTTCTGGAATCCCAGAAGACTGATAGCATATGTGAATTTTTTAAAAAAATTCATCTTCTGGCAAAGTCCCAATAATTGATTCTGCTGAATAAGATGCCTTACAAGAGCCAGGGGTGACCCAATAATAAAGTTTTCTACTCCCCGCCCTGCCGTAGTCTGGATATTCATTGGCAGTCCCAGCCTCATATCAATTGATTCTCCCTCTCCCCCCAAATATTTCATCTCCCCCTTTTCAAAATTAATTTTTCATAATTGATTTCTCATATCCCTGTATTATGTTTTTACCTTTTTGTCACCTCATATCAGTTATTTAGGGATTTATCTCTTCCAATAGATTGTGAACCCCCATGCCCTTTCAGTGCAATAGTTTTCTCACATTTCCCAGTTTCCTCACATTGCCAGTGTAACATATGCACATAGTATATGCTTAATAAATGTTGACTTTTGATTTTTCCTGGTTACACACATTTCCTGAGAATTCTTGAGGAAAATACCCATTCCAAGAGTCTTTGTGGATGGATAATTTCTGATTTGTTTATGTACTGATAGCATCTTCCTGTACCATGAAAAAAAGGGCAATTTTATTTTTACTGCCCAAAATATTACAGCAATTTACCTAATTTTAGTTAACTTTGTATAAAAGAAGTTTTATTAATTGATTAATTTTTTTTGATTAATTCTTGAGATTCTTTTGAAGTGTGTGTGTGTACATTAAGTCAGAAAGTATGAAGGGTCTGAGTTGTTGACTTTTTGCAAGCTAGCAAATTATCCTGCTGTTGTTTTACATACATACTCTGACAGAAGACATGAGGCTTTCTGGATCAGAGAAATAGCAAAATGTAGCAGCCATTTTTATACATTTTATACTTCATGAATACCTCATTTCATCCAGAAACTAGAAGTCCAGCAAATTCCTACATTCACTAGACCGAGCAGCCTTGTTCTTTGAGCTTTGATGTATGCTACTAACACTTCACTATAAACCTCTAAACTCAAACCCATTCCCTTAATTCCTATATTTTTCTCATGTTATTATTCTAAAATATATTGATAAATGATTTCTGTGAAGTTAAAGCTTTTTAAAGTACGCTTGGTCTTTTTTAAGGAAAGATATTTTAAACTGCTTTGTTAAATAATGGCACTAAATTATTCATGGTAAATTACAATTCAAAATTGAAATAATCCATTGCTTACAAAGTGGAGTAAACATCTATTTACATGTTTAAAATCTGCCTGCAGATGTTTTTGTTTTGAGAAACTCAGATTTCTGTTGAATAAATATCAATTTGGCATCAACTCCAAGTCCCCTTTAGCGTCAAAAGACCAAAAAAAATATGTATATTCATCATTATTGGCTTATAGTTCAGGGCCAGTTTGGACTAAACTGGATAAAATGACAGTGTGACACAAGTTCAGCTCAACAACTATAACAGTTAATATAACCTCAGTACCTACAAGAAATTAAAGCAATAATGCAGACAGTTGCACATTGGCACCTGAAATGGAAAATTTTATCCCATCATAGTCAAAACATCTGCTGAATAGAGTTGAAAAGAGAAGCAGTTATTTTACTTTCTATAGTATTTCAGAGAGGACTTCAGAGAACTTGTTTAGGAAGTAATTTAACTTTTATTGAGCATGGCTCTTTGTATAGATTATATATGTGTATAAATATATATTTAGAATCTTCACATATGTGTAGGATGCATACATCTAGTAATGTATAACTCAGTTTGGTATTTTATAGAGGTATATTTGGTATTAGAGTTTATCCTCAAGTAGCTCTTAGACCTTGATTTTTTTAACTGAGCATGTGATGAAAGTGGCCAGCTTTATATTAATAGTATTTATCACTTGTTTTATTCTGTTATGTATCGTTTGTTTTTCCCATCGAATTTAAATTGTGTGAGGGCAAGGATTTTGTTTGTTTTGCACACCGTGGTATTCCCACTGCAGCTTTCGGCTCAGTGAATGAATAGACAGATATATAGCTGAGCCAAAAAGCAAGCTTTTAGGATTGTAAGTTCAAATCCCATTTTAGTAGAAATTTGGTCAATATCACTTTTCTGTTTTGTATATCGTGCTTTCCATTAGATTATTTAATCAGATATTTTAGTGACTTAAAGAAAACGCTAAAAGAACACTGGCTTAAAGTCAGAAGACCTGTTTTTGAATCCCAGTCCCTCCATGTATTAGCTGTGTGATCTTGGTTTCCTCCTGTATGATGATAATGAATGAGATCAAATGAAAGACCTCTAATATTCAAAGGTTAGGTGATTCTGACTCTTAACAAGGATGTGGTAGTACTGTTTATTAGTAACAGATTATAAACTGTGATGACCATAGGTTATATAGGAAATACATCATTTTATAGAAATACATTTGGTGCAATAATTATAAAAATAAATATAAAAATTATATAAGCAAGTAGAGAAAGCCATACATTTACATACCATAATATTATTTCTTTAAAGTAAGATAAGCTGTATTTAATTAAGAATACATTCCCTACATTTTTGAACAAGAACATCTTGTCCTGGTATATACTAACATGACTTATTTTCCTGAAAAATTAAAGCAAATTTTGTCTGTATCTAGAGTGTAATATTGTGTGTGCAGTAACTGGCTTACAGAGACTCAGCTTGAATTCCTGGAGTAAAGATTTTTATATTGGAATAATTTTGTAGATCACAGAGAATTTAATGACTGCCTTTTTATATATATACTATTTAGTATATATAAGAAGAGGGAGATAATTTAAAAAATTTTTTTAAATAGACTTTAAAAATAGTAGCATTCTATAAATAGTAGGATATCTCTAGAGAGTATAAAGTCTAGTGTCCTTCCAATCAATGAAATTTAATTCCTTCCTCATCAACTATAATGTAAACTTATATGCCTAATTTAGCTTAAATTTCGTGAGGTTTCTAGATGTATTCAGTATTGAACGGTGCACTGCCTTAAGAAACCATAGTTATGACAAACAGGATTTAAATAAAGTGGTTTTGCCATCTTAGAATATGAAGATTTCCTCTTTACTCACAGAACTTTAAGAGGTTTTTGCAATTGACAAAAGTCCAAGAAGTTTATGGAAAAGTGAAGAGTTTTTAATTCCATGTTTACTGATTTTTGTAAATCATCTAAATATTCATCACAAGTAGTGACAAGCATCTCTAAAAGTCCAAGTTATAGTTTAGGGAAGATATGGAATACACCAGCACTTAAAAGTATTCCATGCAATGCTGCATTTATATGATTAACAATGTGCGTTATATCTCTTCTGCACAATTCCTCCTTCATAGAATTTTTATACTAATAAATACTAAGACCAGATATTTTTCTAAAATATAAGGAATGTTCAAATAGTGGCCTTGTGACTTTTTCACATGACTTAAGCACCCATGGTAACTTTGTATTACTGGATTTTTTATAATTTCTAAACTTTATTATGTGTATAGTTTAAGGCATCTGTATTTAAAAATAAATACTAAATAAAATGTATATATACTCCTGTTTATTTGTTTTGTGAAGAAAACTAGCCACAAAAATTTCCCCTTCATTCTTGGTAAAAATACCTATTTTAGAGAATTCTATACTATATAATAACATTTAATTTTAAAGATATAAAGAAAGAATATATAATTATATTAGCATACCTTGCCTAAATTGTAATGATGTCACCAACAGTTTTATCTTTTTAAACTTCTTGAAGGCTTATATACATCATAACTGTCTTGGGATTTTATTTCCCTTAGACCCAACAAAATAATTCCTGACCTCAAAATTACAGTTACTTGATTTTAAATAACATACTTAGAAAACAAATGTATCGTATAATGTTTAAAAAAAAAAAAGCCTAAATGGCATATGAAATATAGGTTGTATTTTTAAAATAGCAACAATGTTGTTTTATAGTAATGGATGTTCTCCACAATAGTGGGGGGCTGCAGAAGGTGGCTTCATTGCAACTCTTGCTCAGCAACTAACTGCAGCTATGATTTTAGTGGTGTGGTTTCTTGTAAGGTCAGACAGGAAGCGTCAATCCTAGAACCACACAGGTAGACAAAACTTCTCATATACATCTAGTCACTTATATCAGCCAGAAAAGCAGATATGTGTTACTTTTATAATTCTTCATTTTGGGGGTGGTGGGGGGAGTTTTTAGGTCACAGCTAATTTAAATTATATAAAAATTCTCCACGGGTTGCTGGGTATATTCATAGTTGGCACAAGTTAAAAGACAAAAAGTCCCTGTACATCCAGTCTTCTTTTGGTACCCAACTCAAAAAAATATTTTATGTATAAAACAACTATACCCCAATAAAAAAAAGTTTTAAAAATAAAAGAAATATGCCTCCTTCTGTAGTGAAGACAGCCACTGGACCTTTTGCTGGCTCCAATATGGGGCCTTTCCATGGGTGATATTCAAAATACTTAACAATAAGCATGGTAACGTAAATTAATATATAAATCCAATATTTACATTTTTTTCTATTTTCTAAATCAATTAAATGATGTAGCATACAACTACTCACTAAGCAAAATAAATTGTGCAAATTATTCATCAAAAAAAATTTTATGCAGAAACAACTTATAAGTAGAACTTTATAAATCCATGTTTAAATTAAGAATTTTAGAAACAATATCATAAAATATAAATTTTTTTGTCATGTAAAGCCTTATCATGAATTTCTGTGGTTGTCCATGTCATATTATGCTAAAGTCAACAGCTCTCTGAGAAGCAGCATTCTTCATTTGTTTTTTGTATTCCTCAGTAATATAGGTAACAATATATACTATAGAGATCAAATCTTTGAAAGTAATTTTAATTTTAATCTTAAAATTTAATGTATTAACACATTTTATATGGACAATGAAAATCCACCTTATTTTTGGTGCTTAAAGGAAACCACCAAGTCAAATTTAATCTTTTTCTGTTTCAAAGAAGCATCTTTAGTTCAATAAAATGTCTTGGGACAAAATATGCCTGAAATCTTAGGGGACAGTTCTGAGCTATTCCTAAATTAAAGTTCAGTGTTCCGGGACATTGTGTTACAGCAGATGTTATCCTCAATGGCTACCTTGTCTAAGTACAAATCAGCAACTAAAAATATTTACATCTTAGCTCAGAACGTGGAACACACATTCCCCGTTCATCATCTACATAATTGAGTGATCCAAAAATATTTTCTCATCAAAGTATCATTAGTGATCACATAGGATAGTTTTTAAACAATTATACTTTCAAAAATGTTTAAGCAAAAAATAAAAATAATAAACCTAGGTACTTCCTTTTCTCTAGGGTTATCATGGAAGTTCCTATAGCCCTCGATTTTGAAAGACTTCTCAATACTTAAATATGGACCTAAGAGGAAAATGGTCCTCATCAATGTTCATTATTTTTATCACTATGTTCTTTGCTCATAGTAAATGTATACCATGTAGTGGTTAGGGGTATGGACCGCAGAACCAGACCTGGGTTTGAGTTTCAGCCCTACCACTTACTAGCAGTGTAACTTGGGCTAAATAGATTACTTCACCTCTTTAGGCAACAGTTTCCTCATAATGTTGTGAGTATCAAATAAGTTACCACATATAAAGTGTTTATAACAATGACATGTGGTATGCATTCAGTAAATGTTAAGTATCACTGTTATGTTATTCAGGTTTTTTTTTTGTTTTTTTTTTAAGTTCAAAACTTACATTAAAGAGAGGGTCCAGGGACTTCCCTGGTGGTCCAGTGGTTAAGACTCCACGCTTCCAATGCAGGGGCGTGGGTTTGATCCCTGGTCGGGGAGCTAAGATCCCACATGCTCTGTGGTGTGCTGTGTGGCCAAAAAAAGAAAATAGAGGGTCCATATCAGACTTCTAGTTGACTGTTAATTAAGTAATCAATTTCTATTCTTATGTCTCTTTAGTACACTCCCTGGTTCATGCATATGTGTGTATAATCTATACCATATAATACACATATATGTGTGTAAACCGTGTAATGAATATGGTATATGTTTGTATACATGTGCATGCGTGTGCAAAAGAGAGAATATGAAAAACAAAAACATTTAAGGCAAAATATATAATACAGAAAAATAAAATACAGTAAATTGAAAAAACCTTGTCCTTAGATGCAACCTTTCATGATGATAAAGAATACATTTACCCTTTCAGAAGATCACTTTTAAGTAGTTGATAGTTGGAGCTTTGACTGTTTGTTTTGCTATTTGTTTGTTTAGTGTTTCTTTCAACATGTATTCTTCATAATACATTTTGAAATAATCTTGTTTGGAAGTACAGTCTTAAAACCTGGTATGGTATCAGTTCGTGTAGTTTGGAGGTTTCTTGATTTCTAGGCCAACATTTTGTAATGTCGGTTTTATGAGGTAGTCAATCAACAACTTGCCAGAAAATAAAAGTCAAAGGCTTATTTTCTTAAGCATAAGTCATCTTCCCAAGGTAGTTAGCTGGAACATAGCCCTTCTGCCCTTGAACTTCAGCTAACCACCACTCTCTGTTGCCACTTAGGTCACAAAATCTAAGTATATGAACTCTTTGGTATTCCTGAAGGCTGAGTTCATGGTCACTCCGTGCCTGAAAGGCATGAACTGCATAGAAAATCTAGACACAAAAGCAAATGACATTATTAGAAGCAGAGCCTAAAAATTTAGACAAACATAATAAAGACTTCCAAGCTTTTAGAAGAAATGCTGAAGTTTTCTTATTTTTTCAAAGTCACTCCCCATCTCCTTTGTTGGATTTATTTTGCTAAAGTATGGCCCAAGATGAAAATAGAGTGAAATTTCCATTCTTATTGTTCTGTTGGGAGGAGTCTAAACTGTTCATTCTTGAAACCAATTTGGCATTTTCTATTAGATTTTTTAAATGTTAACCCTTTTTGATTCAGTAATAGCTCTAAGAGTCTCTTCTATGAAATAGAAACATTGGCACAGATTATTGCATAATAATGTTACTGCAATACCCACTTACTTATAAGGTGAAAAGTGGGAGGGAAGTTGGAATAACACTAAAGGTTCAGCAAAAATGAAATTCTACATGCTTACATTAAGGAAATTTGTAGTCATAAAAATAGTGTTTTCTGAGACTAATAACACAGGAAAATGCTTATGATAAAATGCTCAGGCTCCCCCACCAAAAGATACAGAATCAGATGTGCAATATGTGTCTAATATTGTTAGATGGTTTTCTTTGAGTAGTAGAATTAGAGGTGATTTTCATTTTTATTTGTTGACTCATTTTATAAACTTTTATAATGCAATGTATTAAATTTATAATTTTAAATTATTTGAGTGACCTAGAGAGACTAATAAAATATATTTCAGTCAAAAGAATTTTTCTTTAACCTCAAAAGAGCACTTCATAATTATTAGATGCATAAGAAGCCTCTAAATAAGTGATTAGTCCCTCCTCCACTAAAATCGTAAGACTGTTAATAAAAATGTTTAGTTATGGTATAAAATTTAGCAATCAACTAACAACATTTATTCATTCATTTAATTAGAAGTTATTAAGTATCTATTAATTACCGGATATTATGTTATCAGAGAACTTATAACCCAGCTAGGAAAAACAAATGCCAATAAAAAGGGGCACATGCAAAAACAAAAAACAAAACAAAACAAAAAACACCCTACAAATGCAGGTGATATATATATCAGCTAATTGTGAGCTGTGTTTTGGAAGAAGTAACCTTTTATAGGTGACAAAGTTGATAAAGGGGTGGATATGTCTTATTCAAAGGTACAGAGATGAATACATGGAAACAGTATATGGAAAAGGCAAGCAGATTAACTTTCTCAAAATTGAAGGTCAATATAAAAGGAAATTATGAGAAATAAGGTGACTCCATTGAGCAGGAAAGAGACTTTGTAATGTGGAGGGGGGACTACAGTTGACCCTTGGACAACACCCAACTGAGTGGGTCCACTTATAAGCAGATTATTTTCAATAAATTATTGGAAAAATTTGGGGAGATTTGCAACTATTTGAAAAAACTCACAGACGAACCACATAGTTCAGAAATATCGAAAAAAGTAAGAAAAAGTAAGGTATGTCATGAATGCATAAAATATATATAGATACTAGTCTACCCTTACTTGCATAGGCATAAGATGAGTGATATTTAACATAAAAAATGTGTTAGTTTTCTTACCGTTCTATAACTTTTCTTTCAAAGAATTATATTACTGTTCAATATGCCTCTTCCTCATAACTGGAGAGACTGCGTATCAGCCTATCATCACAGGTAAGTGGTTTTTTAAAAGTAAACAATGTTTCCAATATTGTACTATGAATATGGCTATAATACTGTATGCCATAAAAATTTGACAATGATTCAGTCACTATACACATTAGTCTATGTGTATAGACTAGCCTACCATGAAGCAATCATATTGATTACACTAGGCTACCATAAAGCAATCCTATTGCTGCTGCTTTGTTTTCAATGCATGAATCATTATACCTGTAAATAAATATGAATTGCTTTTTCATATTATTTTTTCATTTCTGATGTCTAGTGTTAGCAATACCTTTAACATCTACAGTGTTTTGTATCATATAATACAGTATTGAAGTGGGTATTAAATGATTCATTTTGTAAACAGATGACATAAACTTATAGTATCGATAAATACAGTACAGTACTGTAAATGTATTCTTTTCCTTAAGATTTTCTTAATAATCTTTTTTTCTAGCTTACTTTATTGTATGTATATATAATACATAAACATACAATATATATGTTAATCAAGTATTTATATTATCAGTAAGGCTTCTGGTCAACAGCAGGCTATTAGTAGTTAGGTTTTGGGGGAGTCAACATTTTTTGTAGATTTTCAGCTGCCCAGGGGGTCAGCACACCTCACCCCCGAGTTGTTCAAGGGTCAACTGTATAGGTACAGTGTAAGCTATTCTTTAGATCTTGAACTATTTAGCTTTTGATGGTATTCTGATACCCCTGACTTACATATCATCTCATCAACTCTAGCATGAGCTCCACCTCAGAGAGAGGAACCACATTTCAACTTTGTTCCATTGACCACATCGTGGTATACAGTAGCAATTCAAATATATGTTGATTTGATTTGAAAGTAAGGCTGAAGGGCTTGGATATCATACAAGAACATTCAAGAGATCATCTTGTGTCATACAAGATACATACAAGACAGATTGTTGGACATGGGTTATTTTGTAATTTTAAAAAGTAAAGAGAAAACAAAAAGGGAGATGCCATAAATTCTTGAGCAATGGAGTGGTAGCAGTAATGACCACCTTTTATAACTCTCATAACAGTTTACATGTCAAATGTGCTTTATCCTCAACAACCCTGTGAGCTGTGACTTAAAGAAGTAACAAGCTCATAATCATAGAGCTAGTTGGTACTGCTAGGACAATATCTTCTAACTCCAAATCCTGTGCTTGGTCCATTTCTCATAGTACTTTAGGAACCAAACTCTTGTTCTAGCAAGGATGTGCAGAGTGTATTCTTGTGGAAAGGGACTGGAATCTCTAATATGTTTTGTTCTTTAGAAAGTGAAGACATTGAATATATCCACAAGAACAGAGTGGAGGATTTGGTTTGCAGAAGCTTTCAGGAATATCATGTATCATAACACAGCTTCTGAAATAATCTTAAGAGCCCACAGTAGCAGTTGCTAGCCATCTTTTGCAATTTTTATACATAATGTATATACTTTATCAGTGCAGCTATAGATTTTTTAGCAGGTCAAATTACCGGCTAATATATGATTCCTAAATATTTGTGGTGGTCTTTCAATTTGGCACATATACTCTCAAGGGCAATATAAAATCTTCTACCTAGATCTATTTGGTATGAAATTATGGCAAAGCTTATATTTTAAACACTCAATATAGATTCTCATAAAATTGTAAACTTAAAGTACAAAATTATAATATATACTTTCAATACTTTAGATGATCATAGTCCAAAATTAACTTAGGATGAGCATTTTCCGGTTTTTATATATGTTTGTGCTTCCACTTAACTTAAGATAGATACTCAAAATGGAAGTAAGTCTGCTTTTAAAGAGACGGTAGTCGATCACGTTAGACTACAGGTTAGAAGTTTTCAATCTGTTATGGATTTAAAAGCTAAAGGTTTTCTCTCTTTTTTTAAATATTTTAATTGTTCTAGGCTGTTGGACTTTCAATGTTATTATGTTTTGGTCCAGACACATTAAAGTTTTGTTAATTTAAGACATAATCATCTAATCCTTTTTCTTCCCTTGGCATTTATGAAAATATATTTTATTAGTTGCTTCTTTGCAATCTGTAAAGCTCTGGCGCATTTTATGGACAATATTTTATGACTACAACCCAGTTCTCCACAGCATTTACTTTTTTAAAATAACACTCTGTATTACCGTATTATTGACTCATACCCAATTTATTACCCACTGTTCATAACCACCAGCTCTTTCCTTGTGGTGCCATTGCCAGTTCAGCATTTCCTTGTTCTATATTTGCGCATTTAATTATTCTCCCTTAGTCAGCCACGTTACCTATCTTCACTGAATTTCATTTTATTGATTTCATCCCTGTTCTCCAATTAGCAACAACAAAAATCATAATATATTTTAATCTTTCTTTCCAAAACTAAAAAGCTACAAAACCAGCATTTACAGTATTATATCATATTAGCTCAGGAAGCCAAGATAGTTGTATTGCATGAAAAATGCTCATTCTTCTCTCTTACCCATCAGGAGCAAGCTTTCTTGTTCTTTAGTTAACAATTATGAATTGTTATTACACATGTAATTTTTGTAAAAAACAATTTTAAATAAAGGTAAACACAAAGAAATTTACTAATTTTTATTAATACCTTGTTTTCCTTTTATCCTTTCTTCCTTTTCTTCTTCCTCTTTTCTTTCTATCTACCTACCTACCTAAAGTGGTAATAAACATGTAATTATTGTACACATAATTTTTGCAACCTGCTTTTTCACTTCAAAGTATATTTTAAAATCTTTTCATGTCAATAAATAGCTCTCTAAAGCATCATTTAATGACTACTTAAATATGTTACAGCCTGCTGACTTTTGAAGCACTTTAAAAATAATGACATACTAGACATATAGCATTAGCATCATAAGCAGTTGAAAAATGTAAAGAGGAGGGACCGGACAATGAATCTAGAATTAGTGCAAAACCACTTTTTTAGATGTCAAAAATTATGTTCTCAGTATTATTTATGTGAAAAAAGAAAAGAGCACTGATTCTCAGCCATTACTTCCCTCTAAAACTTGGTTTTAGCCATTATTAAACTTGGTCCTCTTCGAGAAGTACCAAAGATTATCACATTAGTCCAACATCCTGCTTGCCAAACAAGGCATCTTACATACTGTGGTAGGCAGAATTCTAAGATGGACCCCAAGATTACCACCTCCTGCTGAACTTGTTCTGTATATTCCCCTTTGTGAATATGATGGGATTTCACTCCTGTGATTAGGTTACATTACATGGTAAAGGTAAAGGGATCTTACAGGGGTGCCTAATAAGGTCCCTAATAAGTTGACTTTGAGTTAGATGAACACTATCCTGAGTGGGCCTGACATAATCAGGTGAGTCCTTTCAAAGAGAGTCCAGTCACCTCTGAAGGGAGAGATTTGAAATCAGAGAGATGCTCTCCTGCTGGCCTTGAGCAAGCCAACAGCCATGTCGTGAACTGCCTATAGGGACAGCCACGTGGCAAGGATCTGAGCACAGCCTCTGGGTGTTGAAAGTGGTCCTTGGTTGATAGCCAGCAAGAAAATGGAGACCTTGTTCCTACTGGAACAAGGAACTAAGTTTTGCCAACAACCATGAGCTTGGAAGACAACCCTGATTTTCAGAAAGAGGCACAGCCAAGCAAACGTCTAGATTTCAGTTCTCTGAGATTCCAAGCAGAGCAGCCAGCTAAGCTGTTGCCTGTACTTCTGACCATGGAAACGGTGAGATAATAAATTTATGTTGTTTTAAGCTACTTAGTTTGTGACAATTTGTTATGCAGCATAGAAAACTAATTCAGATCATGCCATTATTATTTGATCAGAAGAGACCTGCAATTTGGGTTGGGTTATTTCAACTCAAAGGAAAGGTATAGGGGATCCTATGTGGCCGCAGGTCCAAGCTGCATTTTCTAATCCAGCTATATTTGTAGTAATGTTTAGATTTATATCCCTGACACCAGGGTCTGTTTTGAATTAGTTTGAAACTCAGAGGAGAAAGAAAACAAATAGCACTTTATAGAGAGATATCATTAATATACTTTCTGTTTTGAGCAAAAAATTTATCTCATTTTTTTTCCTCTCAGTAATGGAAACTTCTAATGGATCTAATTCTCATGATATATATTAATAGGTTTACTCAAAGACAGTTACTCTGCAGTAGCAGCTAGTAGGCACTAGATGCAGTTTTAAACTACACAGTTCATGCTGAAAGAGCCTAAGTGAGGTGCTTAATCTAAAAGTCCCTGTAAAGCCAAGTGAAACCTAGAACTCAACATCAAGCCAGCTTTAGGTCATCTTCACAAATTTGGTCCTCCAGTGTCTGTCCTAGGTTATTAAGATAACTTAGAAAGTTATCTTAGTAACCTAGAAGTTATTAAAAGTCAGCCAGGACATTTAATCAAGTATATAGATTTCACTGATAAAAATTCATTTATCAGTTGGTATTTTTTTTTTAGTTGTTTTTTAAATTAATTAATTAATTAATTAATTTTATGGCTGTGTTGGGTCTTCGTTTCTGTGCGAGGGCTTTCTCTGGTTGTGGCAAGTGGGGGCCACTCTTCATCGCGGTGCGCGGGCCTTTCACTATCGTGGCCTCTCTTGTTGCAGAGCACAGGCTCCAGACGCGCAGGCTCAGCAATTGCGGCTCATGGGTCCAGCTGCTCCGTGGCATGTGGGATCTTCCCAGACCAGGGCTCGAACCCGTGTCCCCTGCATTGGCAGGCAGATTCTCAACCACTGCGCCACCAGGGAAGCCCTATCAGTTGGTATTTTAACATTATATTGTCTTATAGAAACTCTGAATAAACTAAGAGAGTGAATGAGTAATAGAAAAACAGAGTTTTTGAAACTTCAAGACAGAAAAGTAGTAAGAACACATCGTAATGTATAAATGAGTTTAGAATCAGTAGTGACTGGGAGAAAGTACTTGCAAATTATATATCTGATAAAGAACTCTATGCAGAGTATATAAAGAATTCTTAAAACTGTATAATAAGAAGGGAAATGACCCAATTTTTTAAATGGGCAAATATTTGAAAAGACCTTTCACCAAAGAAGATGCAGGAATGGCCAATAAGAACATGAAAGATACTCAATAGCATTAGTCATTAGGGAAATGTAAATCAAAACTACAATGAGACACCACTTCACTTCCATTAAGATAGCTGTGATAAAAAAGACAGACAATAAGGCAAGGATGTGGAGAAACTGCAATTCACAGTCCTCATACATTGCTGTTGGGTACATACAACGGGGCAGTCACTTTGAAAAACAGCTTAGCAATTTTTTAAAAACTTAATCTTACCAATAAGCAATTCCACTCCTAGGGATCTACTCAAGAAAATGAAATTCACACAAAGACTTGCACACAAATGTTCATAGCAGCATTATTCATAATAGAAATTACCCCAGATGTCCATCAGTTGGTGAATGGATAAACAAAATATGCTATATTCATAGAGTAAAATACCATTAGGCAATGAAAAGCAACAAAATACATATACATACTACAACACGGATGAATCTCAAAAAACATGCTAAGTGAAGGAAGTTGGCTGTAGAACACCACATATTGCATGACTCCATTAATACAAAAAATACAAAGAAGGCAAATCTATGGAGGAAAAAAGTGATTAAAGATTTCTTGGGGCTAAAAGTGAGAAAGAGGAGGAGCTGCAAATGGGTTCAAAGGATCTTTTAGGGTGAAGGAAATGTTCTAAAGTTGGATTCAGGTAATGGTTGCAAAACCCTGTTAATATACTAAAAGTCAGTGAATTGTATACTTAAATTGCATAAATTGTATGGTATGTAAATAAGAACTTAATAAAACTATTTTTTAATGTATCAGTCATGAATTGGACAGCAATCAATGTATTGTTGAAAGAAGTTGAATAGACAAAATATTTTTGAAGAGCAGTATGGCAATGTATATCAAGACTTTATATATCCTTTGACACTCCAATATTTTCAGGAACTTGCCCTAAAGATATACTCATATATAAGTGTATAAAAATAGATGAACAAGGATCTGGCCTGAAATATTGTTTGAAATTTTAAAAACCTCAAAATATTCTGAATGTCTATTATTATGGTAATAGTTACATAAATTATGATGTATCCAGATAATGAAATACTATGCAGAATTTTTAAGCAAGAAGGTAGATATTTAGGTACTGTTTTGTCTAAGATATATTGTTAACTGAAAAAAATTATGTACCATGTATATGTTCCCACTCATCTGAGTATAAATTCACTCATGTAAATACAATATCTGAAAAGATATACCTGCATATTGTCTCTGAAAAGTAGGACTGAGGAGAGAATAAAGACCTTTACTATTAATTTACGTATATCTTTCTACTATTTCAACTTTCCACAAAAAACATGTATTAACCTTATTTTTTAAAAAGAAGTTAAAATTAATTAATAAAAAGCCACTAGGGGCTTCCCTGGTAGCTCAGTGGTTAAGAATCTGCCTGCCAATGCAGGGGACACGGGTTCAAGCCCTAGAAGATCCCACAGGCCCTTACACCACAACTACTAAGCCTGTGCTCTAGAGCCCACGAGCCACAACTACTGAGTCCATGTACCACAACTACTGAAGCCCGCGCGCCTAGAGCCTGTACTCCGCAACAAGCCCCCGCAATAAGAAGCCTTCACACCACAACGAAGAGTAGCCCCTGCTCACCACAACTAGAGAAAGCCCACGCGCAGCAACGAAGACCCAATACAGACAAAAAAAAAAAAAAGCCACTAAAGAAAAAAAGCAAATTTAAAAAAGGAACCAGTTAGTTGGTCACCACTTGGGGATTAACAGTTAAATATATTGAAACTTTCTGAGGTAGCAAAAAGGTACCCTATATTATAGTTAACTTACCATTTTGGGAAAGGTTTATGCCAATAGCCTTTGCACTGGTTAAGTGAGGGAAAGGTAGCTTTTAAAAGTTTCAGTATATATCAATAGTATATGTCATCATGCAAGAGATTAAAAATGACTGATTCATAGATAGCTCAATGAAGATACTGCTCTCAGAGGAACTATGGTCAATTTTCCACATGCTACTGATGGCGGTGATCTGTTCAGTACTGAGCTATTTTCCTCTCATGGGGGAAGTATAAAGAGACCATCTTCACTTCACTCTAAGTAGTAACAGCTACTGTTTATTCAGTGCCTACTCTGTGCTGGGTACTTTACATATAAAATTATCTCTAATATCTCTAATATCTAATATCTCTAATATCCACACATCAACTCCGCAAAGTAGGAATTGTTGTCCTCTTTTCTTCATTTGAGGAAACAGGCTCAGAGAATTAAATTCCTTGCAAGAAGGTGCACAGAGAGGAAGTGCTAGAGAGAAGTGCTACAGAGGAAGCTGACGCTTCCACCAGGTCTCACAGTAAGACAGAACATCTCTCATGATTCCAACAGCCAAGCGTCTTTACATCAGGTTCAAATTCTTACCTGTTCATCTACCTCTTGAAAACTGTCAACATCAGTACCGTTTGTATCAGACTTCCCACATGTTCCACTAAGAGATGAGCTGCTAGCACTTATGCTACTTTCTGGGGTGCCTGTGACACTGTCACTGGCTGGTCGTGAAGACACAAAGAGGCTGATGTTATCAAAATCATCATCACAGAACCTGTTCTCGGCGTCCACCTTCTGCACTTTTGCTGGAGTGTAGGGTTTTAGGAAGGAGGAATACACATATCCTTTTGTAACTGGATAGGAAATAGAAAGAAGAAACATGGTTATTTATAACTCTTTCCAAACAGTTGCATTTAGAGAAGGACACAGAGGCCCCCTGGGAAAATCTCAACTACAAGAGAGGTGGAAGTTCTTTGCTTCTTATGCAAAAAACTTACTTCCTGTGTCAACAAGCCACCTGCTGGTACTCCCCAACGGATCCTTCTGTTCCATCACAGCCACCAACTCCCCTTCCAGAAGATTGATGTCATATTCTTGTGTAGCGTTGCACTTGCGCTTAGCTTGGTAGAGTTCCTCTGTACTGTACGTGGATAGAAGTTTGCAGCGGTGAGTGTCATTCTGACGTGGCACTTCCGGCTGAGAGAAGTAAGGAGAGATTTTGGTTCAGATAGATGTATAATAAAATCCACACAGATAAATATTGGTAGATATTTCTTCTCTGGAGATTTTTTAAATGTTGAAGCCATACATTGATTAAGGATTATTTCAATGTTGAGGCATAGATCAGGTTATTATGTGAAAGTATTTAGCTGAGTTATGCAGGGAAAGATTCTCTAGTTAGCACATGAGGGCAGTGTTGTAGAGAAAAAAGAAAATTCGGCTGAGAATACGAAGGCAGAGGTTCTAATCCTTCTTCGATGATGAACAATTTTTTAATTCTTTGCCATGCTGTAGGCAATCACTTGTGTATTAAGCACTTGATAAATAATATTTAATTAAGTAAATTGTATGTGTGCATGTATTTTTCCGGGAGATAATATCAGTAAATTAGGCAGGAGTCAAGAGGCCTGGCCCCTGTCCCAGCTCTGCCACTAAGTGACTTTGAGAAAGCCACTTCATCTTTGCAAACTGGGATTCCTTATTGAGAAAAATGAAAGGTTTGAACTGTAATGATTTTGCTCTATAAAATTCTGTTCACTCATCCAACAGATATTTATAGAGTGCCTACCTTGTGTTAGGCACCATTTAGGCACTTGTTTTGTACACATCATGTACAAAACAGATAAAAAATCTATGACCTTATGGAGTTCATAGTATAGAGGCTAGAAATAGACAAGAAATTCTACATATAAGTAGGTAAACTATAGGATATTAGAATGACATAAGTGATTTGGAAAATAATATATTATGATTTGATCAAGGCAAAAAAGTGATAGTCATCATTGTTATTGAATGCTACCAAACTCACCAGAATTTGCACAGTCTTCTTCTTTTCAAAACTAAGTTTCCTCTCAATAAATGTAGCACTGTTATCCTTCACAAAATTCAGATTTTGAACCTCTTCTAGTACTCGATTCTGAATTTCAGAGATGCTTGAAGCCAGCAGTGGTACCTGTAGGTAGAAATATGACATTCCCAGACAAATACTTAACCATATTAGGTATTGAATTTAGTAGATCTGTGATGAACAGTGAAAAATTATACCATATTCCACAGCGAAAAATTAGGGCAACATTAAAACTCCTATATCAAAACCATCTAATTTGTTGTCTCCAGAAACCCCACAAAAATGACAAGGATTTTTTTTTAAGTTCAAGCCTAAATAAAAGGAAACAGAAGAGAAAAAATTACAATAGCAATAAAATTTTTGGAAGAAAGACTCAGTAATTGATGGCAGTAGTCCCCTCCAATGTGGTGGGGTGGTACAGTAGGAAGGAGAAAAAGGCTAAAACAAGAAACATTGGTTAAGATCCTGTGGTGGTTAAAACAAATAAGCAAATTCTTTGATATGTTTCCCATCAAGAGGTGGAGTCAATGTCCCCTTCCCTCAAAATTGGGTGGGACTTTATGATTGCCTCAATGAATAGAATGTTGAAATAAATAGAATAATGGAAGTGATGCTGTTTGACTTTCAAGATTAGGCTAAAAATGATCATGCAGTTTCTGCTGGTTTCTCTTGGGACACTCACCTTAGGGAGACTTTAGTTGCTATGGAAGAAGTCCAGTTGCACTGTGTCCACCACATCAAAAGACCATGTTGAAAGATGGAGCGGGGAGTGGTGGGGGTGGCAGTGGGATGGGTGGGTGTCTGTGGGGCCCCAGCTATTCCAGTCCCCAGCTGTTTGAGTCTTCTGTCATCTTCCCACCACCAATCTTAGAGGCCTGAGAAAGTCTTTGTGACGACTTCAGCCTCAGCTATTATCTGACTGAGACACTGAGAATGATTACCTGATCCCAGTGAACCCCAGAACTATGAGAAACAATAGTAAGAAATGACTATTGGTTGTTTCGTACCACCATGTTTGGTGTAATTTGTTATGCAGATATAGACAACTGGAATTGTTTTGAAGCAGTTGTATCCCCAGATTCTTTCTCCATTTCAGTGAATCTTGGTGATTGCTTCTTCCCTACCTTAGCAGAAGATGAACTTTTCTTTTCTGCAAATGGTAAAACAGAGAGTATCTAGACTGGGGACACTAGGCACAAATAATGGTGGGGGACCCACGTTAGAAAGAGGGTAATTAAGTGAGTGGATATAGACTGGACCCAGAGACCCTGCCAACCAGGCCTAGCAGTCAACCATTACCCTTTAGGCAGAAAACTTGAAGGGACATCTCTGGAGACTCTGACCAGCCTAAGAGGAAAGACCTAATGGTGCTATCATCAGGAGTTCCCAAATGAAATTGCAGTCAAATTGCTCTACACAGTAGTGGATGCTTAGAGTTTTCAATGCCTATCTAGGTGCTCAATGCTGCCAATTAGTCCTCAACTCTTTATCAGTGGTGAATGATCAAGTATATCAGACATCTAAGGCATAACTATAACAAGAAAGAAAGAGTCTTATAAAAATAAAAGCAACCTGTTTTCATCTTAAGAAAGCCAAAAAGAACTTTCAAAAATTGAAATCATGGGAACAGAAATAAGAATACATCAAAAGATGGGTTTGAAGATTAAGTAGGAAATTTTCTTAGGAAGTAGAGCAAAGCAATAAAGACATAGAAAATAAGTGGAAAAAGATACAAGATTAGAGGAACAACCAGGAATTTCAGAAAGAGAGAAAAGAGAAAGGGAAGAGAGAAAAATCATCAATGAAATGTTCAAAGTTTCTAGAAGCGGAAGACATAAATTTTCAGGTTGAAAGGATCCCACAAAGCATCTGACACACCAAGGTTCATCATCATTAAATTTCAGACTGATGAAGACAATAAGAAAATTCCATAAGCTTTTAGAATGGGATAGGGTGGGGAAAGTGCATACAAAGAAGCAAGAACCAAAATGCACCCAGAGTTCTCAACAGAAACAGTGGAAGCTAGAAGACAATGGAATAATGGAATGCTTTCAAATTCAGGAAGAACAACTTAAAATTTTACACCCAGCCAAACTATCAATTAAATATGATGATAGTATAAAGACATTTTCTGATATTTGAGTTGTCAAAATATTAACCTCCCAATTTTCCTTTCTTAAGAAACTACTCAAAAATTTGCTCCCCCAAATAAAGGCAGAAAGCAAGAAGGTCAACATGGGATAAGGAAATGTGAGATCCCACACAGAAGAGAGGTAAAGGGATTCCCCAGAATGATGATGAAATGTAATCCCAGGATTACAGTTAATTATGAGATAAAAAGCATAACCAGTTCTCTGAGAGATTTCTGCAAGAAGACACAATTAATAGAATATATTACACATCTGAATGTCTTAAGAAGTGATCCAGTCAAACTGGCAGATAAAGTTAGGCAAATGAAAATTAAGCTGATAAAAGACAAACACAATTATTTAAGAAAAACAAAAAAGCTATACATAAAAGAAAAAGTAATCATAGAGTTGTATTGCTGAACTCTAACCAGCATTCACTTTGTGTGCTGAATGTATTTTGTTTGTTTTTTCAAATTTATTCTTCTTCCATTTCCATCCTGCTCTGTGCTCTGGAAGGCTGACCAGTATAGAATGTATCAACAGCTTCCTTGCACTCTGGTTTCCAGATGGGTTCTTGCAATGAGAAGCACCCATAGGAAATCAGAGTAAGGGAGGAAAGTGAGATAATGATATTTATTTCCCAATAAATTTCTTTAGTATTTATTGCTTTCTGTAGTATTGACTGATAGTCACAGATCCTGTCAGGTAAACATTTCCACTTAGCTCTCTCTACACATTCCTATAGCTACTCCTTCCCCTTGTCCCTTTGAAGACTGGGTGTTTTAAGGCTCCTTCTTTTATTTTACTGTATATAATCTTTTAAGTTACACTTCAACTTTAAAAGTTTAAAAATAGGGGATTGATCAGAGAAATGCAAATCAAAACCACATGAGATATCACTTCATACCCACTAAGATAGCCATAATAAAAAAGACAGATGTGAGGAAATTGGAACCCTCAATCATTGCTGTTGAGAATGTAAAATAGTGCAGCCACTTTGAAAAACAGACTGGCTGTTATTCAAAAGGTTAACATAGAGTTACCATATGATCCAGCAATTCCACTCCTAGGCATATACCCAAGAGAAATGGAAACATACATCCCCTAAGAACTTGAATGTTCATAGCAGCATTGTTCATAATAGCCAAAAAGTGGAAATAACCTAAATGTTCATCAACTGATGAATGGACAAATAAAATGTGACATATCCATACAATGTAATATTATTTGGCAATAAAAAGAATTAAGTTCTGAAACACACTGCAACATGGATGGAACTTGAAAACATTATGCTAAGTGAAAGAAGACACTCACAAAGAACCACATGTTGTATAATTCTATTTATGCCACATGTCCAGAATAAGCATATATGTAGAGACAGAAAGTAGATTGGTGGTTGTCTGGGACTGGGGAGGTTAGGGGGAAATGTGGAGTCACTGCTAATGGTACAGAATTTCTTTTGGGAGTGATGACAATATTCTAAAAATTGATTGTGGTGATGGGTTTCACAACTCTTACGAATATACAAAAAACATTGAGTTGTACATTTTAAATGGGTGGAGTGTATAGTATGTGAATTATATCTCAATAAAGTTGTTACCAAAAAAATGAGGCTGATTACACACTATTGTACAACTATGTAGTGGACTAATATACAGCTGTAAAAGAAATGAGGAAGCTCTCTATGTACTGACATGGATGTTAAAAACAAGTTGCAGAATGGTACTATACTTTGCTAGTTTGTGTAGGAAATAAAAATATATATTTGCATTTACTTTTAATGGCACAAAGAAACTCTAAGTATATAAAAATGAACTAATATCAGTGGGGGTGAGAGCAGGAGTTGGAGTGGTTTGGAGACAGAATGAGTATGGGACTGCTTACATATTTTTATATAGTTCTTCCTTTTGAGCCAAGTAAATGTAGCACCTCTTTATTCAACTTAATTTAATTCAGAGGATAAGTTAAAAGTTAATTAAATATACAATAAAAAGTAAAGTAGGGACAATTAATTTTCCTCCAAATGTTGTCCATTAAATATCACATGAGCTGAATGATAAGTAATACACTTGAAATGAAGGGCCAAGAAACGAAGCTGATTTTTAAAAAATTGATATTAGGTTGTAAATATCTTTCTTTCTCTCCAGAAAATAATAATAAGGACTTCCCTGGTGGTCCAGTGTAAAGAATCCGCCTTACAATGCAGGGGATGCGGGTTCAATCCCTGGTCAGGGAACTAAGATTCCACATGCCGCAGGGCAACTAAGCCCGCGCGCCACAACTACTGAGCTCTGCGTGCCTCAGCGAGAGAGCCCATGTGCCGCAAACTACAGAGCCCACGTGCCACAACTACAGAAGAGAAAACCCACATGCCACAGCTAGAGAGAACCCGCGCACCACAACAAAGAGCCCACGCGCTGCAGCAAAATATCCTGCATGCCTCAATGAAGATCCCATGCGCTGCAACTAAGACCCAAGGCAGCCAATAAATAAATAAATAATAAATCTTTTAAAAAAAAGAAAATGGTTCTAAAATCATACCCTAATGGAAAGCTAAGATATATACATATATATATATATATATATATATATATATATATATATATATATTCTTTTTTTCCACACACACATCAGGCTTCTCTTCCTTGGCGGAAAACAAAACAAAGACTGGTTTGACTGATATCCTATTTCGGTCATTACACTGAGATGGCCTTATTTTTGGATCCACGTCTCAGTCATGGTTAACATTTAAAAACGGTTGAATGGGAAGAGAATACAAAATATAAGTTGATAAGCTTCAACATAGCATCAGGCAGATGGAGCTACATTGGTTCCCTCAATGAGGGGAGCAAAGCTGAAAGATGTTTGGTGTTTGAAAAGGAATTTCCAAAAAGAACTCCAAGTGTATAAGTCGCAGCACAGCAGCACTAGGAAAATTGGTTTCACCTTCCTGTGGAGAAGAGGGATGAGGACCAGAACATTCTCTGACTGGCTTCAGCTAACACAGAAACCACACACATGCACCACACTCGGGCACGCTATGAACAGGCTGCTTTGCATGGTGTGCTTTCTGACAGATTCCGTAGGCCAAGGTAGCCAAGTGCGGGTGCTGTGCTTACCGGCACCACCGTGGAATAAACCCTCTGGGCCACGAGCATCAGGTCCCTGAGGAGGGTGATGAAACTGCACAGGCAGTTCAACAGAATCTTCCGCGCGGCCCGGTTGAACACCTGGAGCTCTTGCACAAGCTGGGCATTGAGGGCCTCATATTCCCTTTTGGCCAAGTCCGACTCATCCGCCGCCACCCGCTGCAGGTGGCTGTTGTAGTCCAGCAGTTTGTCATAGCGCTTCTGGATTAGCTTCTGGGGCCCTGGGAATAGGGACCGCAGGGCTGACAGGGGCATCAGGACAAGCTTCTGTAAATGAGCTGCCTGCCAAAAGAGCAAAACAATCCCATCACAGAAGGAGGAACACCCAATACCACGTCTGGAGTTGTTATCAGTAGGCTTACTTCCTCCCTGCAGGAACACAAAGGAAGGCAGGAAAGTATCTGGACAAGTTGAAAGAGCATGGGATCATTTTTTTGTCTAGCTAAACCTGTTCAAGGACTTAAAACAGCAACTCTAGACTCTAACGTTGAACCTCAAGAGTGAACAGGAAGAAGAATACAAAAGTTGAAACCTGCACACCCAAACTGTGCTCCACCCTTCTCTCTACAGCCGTTGGTTTTGTCAGTGGGGTCACGTCCCTCAACACTTTCCCCTTCCCCTTCTTTCTAATCCCGGAGCCAACTGCAGCTTCTCCAGAACTTGGGCTAGGGGGTAATCTCCACCTTTGACTACCAAGACTGCATAAATTATTCACATACCAATCCCTTCCTTTGCTAGTAATAAAAGGAAGACAATTGGTCTTAGGAGAGGCTGTATGCTATTCCTCCCACATCTACCCCAATTTCCTGGCTACCCTGGTGGCTGATTTTGGCAGTGGAATCCTATCCCCTATACAGATAGTCCCCCCTTATTAGAGGTATTTTGTTCCTGTTATAGAAATGACCAGAGAGTTATTGCTTCCTCTTTAAATACTTTGAAGGATTAAGCTGATGCTGATTCTGTGTCCTAAATTGTTATATTTTTAGGTTTGAGTCATTGAAAATGAACATTATATTAATGCCTAACTCCATGCCAGCAACTGAGCACCCTAGATTTAATTTCTTCTATTTCTCTTTCCTCCCCTCTATTCTGAAGTACACTAGTATCTTACATTTGCTGACTGCCCAAATTTATCATATATGCTTGGGTGTCATGATTATGTTATGGCAATTTGGAAGTAGTTTTCTCTTTTGTACCCTGAAAGATGTTCTAGGGAATCAGCATCTGAGCAGCAGCTTGTATTAATTTAGTGACCTCTAGTAACTTTGTCTGAACTCATGGGAAATCTAGAAGAGGAGGGAGACCAATCTCTTACTGGCACCAGCAATAGCCAACACAGATTAAATTTGATGCCTAGCTTATAAAATAATCATTATATACCTGCAGACTATTTAATGAGTCCTTCAGCTAAGCAAGGAATCTGTTTACTGTTCTGGGATAAATTACTGTGTTTGTGACATACTTGAATTCTACAGGTAATCTAATTACAAAATTACAATATAATTACAATATATAAGTCCTATGACCCACAGACATGAACCAGTTCATCTGTACCTGGGAATTATGGTTGGAACGAATAAGAATCGGATTTTATTCTAATATTCTGTGCTATACAAAATGTGTAGATAGGTACCTCTCATGATTAGATAAAAATAATTGCTCTGCCTTTAGATAGATTCGAGCTCTTAATATTTGATTTTTAAAAAGAGTTCAATATACCTTATCATAAAAAGGTACTTTTATATTGAGCTTTCTGATAATTATTTTAATTTAGTATAATTTATCATCCTGTGGTTTTATGCAAGGTAGGGAAGGACACCTTTCTTCATTCTGTCAAGTTCTGGGGCATGCTTGATGAAGGAGAAGCTATATACCATGCTCTCCATGGTGTTCAAGAAATAGTTATTACCTTAACTAATGTCAGAATTAAGCTAGAGAGCAAACCCTTAAGGACTTTTCTAAAATGTGCTTACTGTAATTAAGCCCAGAAAACATATAAAGAACTAGGCACACTTTTTCTATTTAACATGTTGTAAAAACTGACTTTCTCCTTTCTCTCTCTCTCTCCCTCTCTCTCTCTCCCTTCCTCCCTCTCATCCATCTAATCTACCATGTTAGTTCAGATGTAATCGTGACTTTCCATTCCCCAGTGCCAGGAAAGCTAGATGCTTCTGGGTATTTTTCTACTGGAGTGGGCACTGTCGCAATGTCCCTTCCCAGGATTCGGAAATATGAGATGGGGGACGTTACTGGGATTTAGAGCCTGGTAGGAAAGCTAAACATCCTCCAACACAAGGGTCACTCAATGAAGATTTGTCTGACCCCAAATGCCAATAATACCATTACAAAAATGCCAGTTTCAAGGATCTTCAAGATGATGGGGTCTATTATATCTTTTATATAATACTTGAAATACTACTATGAAATAATAATACCTATGGAACACAAGATACTAAATTTAAATTAGTATTACTCAGACCGGTTTGCCACCCAAATAGTTTCTTGGCTCAAGCATGTTTTTAATGATTCCCAATCTATGTTTTATGATTCTGTATATTTTACAGAACTCTCAGAAAACAAATATTTTACCACAGAACAGAAGATATAATATATGACTCAAATAAAGCACTTTCTGAATAGGAAGGCCTTACTTTCCAGTGAATAATATGTTAATAAAAGTCACATCCTCAGAAAGTATCTTTGCTCCTCATGTAAAAACTCTAGGCATTTCCAGAGACTCCTCTAAGAAAATCACATCTTTCTAACTTAATAAATCCCTGATACACAATATGCAGACTTAAACTAAATATTGATTTTAAAAGCTGCACAGACACTGACTACCCTAGAAACAGAGTCTGGAGCCCTCTTAAATTTTGATTATAGTAAAAGCCCCACTAATCCACTTCAAAATATTTAGTGATAAAAAAATCTCCTGTTTAAATCTACTAATTTTAACATTAGTATTTGCTTTAGTGTATGTTTTATTTTTAACTCCAAAAAAGTAAATGAAAAGCAGCTTTTCTCTTAATCCTACTATTTCATTTGCATTCATCTGCAGGTATAAATAACTTACAAAGCCATCAGAGGGATTTGGGGCATTACTTGGAGCTTCTGAATAGTACCTCTCCTCCTCATCTTTGTTGTGTGAAATCTCGTGGAGCTCCATTACACTCTGCAGAGCTAAAGGCATGGCATCCTGAAACCCAAGAACAAAGTTACCAAAAGGGCAAAGTTCTGAAGTGAGTACAATTAAATGTATCCCAAAAGTGCACTTCATCAACATAACTATTACCACTGAGAGAAAAAGAAAAACAGGAAAGAAAAAAATTTTATGAACACTTTGTACAATCGGGTTACCTATAACAATCTATTTCCTTACTTTTCCCCCATGTCACTTTCTCATACTGCTCTGTAGGTATGACACCCTCTTTTTTTTTTTAACATCTTTATTAGAGTATAATTGCTTTACAATGGTGTGTTAGTTTCTGCTGTATAACAAAGTGAATTAGCTATATACATACATATATCCCCATATCCCCTCCCTCTTGCGTCTCCTTCCCACCTTCCCTATCCCACCCCTCTAGGTGGTCACAAAACACGGAGCTGATCTCCCTGTGCGATGCAGCTGCTTCCCACTAGCTATCTATTTTACATTTGGTAGTGTATATATGTCAATGATACTCTCTTACTTCATCCCAGCTTACCCTTCCCCCTCCCCGTGCCCTCAAGTCTATTCTCTACGTCTGCATCTTTATTCCTGTCCTGTCCCTTGACACCCTCTTTTATTAAGTGGAGTCCATCTTAAATTCCCTCTTTGGCCATTCTTCATCATTCAATTCTTACAGATCTCTTCTTTTAAAAATCACTCTTCTTTGATTTATGTCTTTAGTTTTCCTTAGTGAATTTAATCTTCTCTTTAAGAGAACATGCTCATACTTTTTCTGAATCAATTAGTGGAAATGGAAGACTTTTCTGTAGATATTCCCAAGAGGCACTGACTCCCTGAAAAGTGTATCAGGGACAGGGTTCTCACTGCCCTCTGGATCTTATAGCTATGTTTTGGTTTTCCTTTCACAGAAGGCAGTGCTTTAGGAAGAGATTAGCAAACCTGACTGCAAAATCAGGCTTTGCATCAGTTAATAAATAAGAAAAGAATGTGGCTTGTTGGTTATGTGACATAGAACCTTGTCTCCAAATCACTATGCCTGTCAACTTAATCTTCTGTTGGTGTGATAGTCTATCAAAGAATGCAAACATCTTCCAAAACAGACATCCAAGAGAAAAACTGGAAAATAGAAAGGAACAATTTATTAACTAACTTACATGTAATTCTACTAACTTTCCATGTCTCATAGTCGTGACCATTGTCAGGATGTTGTTAAGGACACTATGTCCCCTTTATGAGATCCATCAGAAGAAACTCCTGACTGGTGTTTCTACTGAATATAGTTATACTGTACTCCAGCTGGTTTGTCTAAGTCAGTGATTCTCAACAAGGGCAGGAAAACCTAGGGGACTGGAAATTTGTGGAGGTGTTTTTGTCTTCTACTCTGATTGTGTGGGGATATTTGCATATTGCAGTTCATAATATTTTGTTAGAATATGTTTTCCTTGATATTGATTTTCTTTTATGTATACCTACCTACCTAAGGTTAAATTATCTATGAATTTCATTCAGAACTGTAAAGGGGGCATTACAAAACACTGGTTATAAAATAAATAGAGGTATTTGATTTGTCTTAGAATTGTGTGATCATATACCCCTTTTTGGGTTGGCTGCTAGGTAGCCTACAGCTAAATTTAAGATGCACATGCGGGTTTTTGTGGGTTTTAGGGCATGTATATTATGCACTTTTTACTTTTTAACTCCTCTAATTTTATGTTATGTCTCCTTTTGATTTTCTTTTTTCTTTCAGGGCTACTCTTAAATTTGAAAATATGTGTTGCAGGTACTGAAAAGAGATATGGTAGTATAATCGAACAAATCACATTTCTGCCTTGTCTGCCATTTTGCATAAATTAACTCATCTCTTTTATAGAGAAAACATGCTGATGGTCCAGCCCTACGTGGCAATCATATGAACAAATGTCCCACCATATGGCAATCTGGATTGGGGGAAGGATGGAAGAGGTAAGGGAACAAAGAGCAAAACCCAAGTCTTTATATTGGCTTCCTTCACCAGCAGCTTGCAGCCTCCCAAACTTGATACAATAAGCGTCATCATATAAATGATGAACAGTCACATTTACTCTTCATAATAACCAGAGACATCAAGACCTTTTTGTGGAAACATTGAAAACAGTTGTGCCTTACCCACCTGTACGTGTTGAAGACAGAATGAAATGTTCTTCACACAGTGCCTCACAGTCTTTTCTAAAGATCTAAATAGTTTTTCTTCTCTATTAAAGGTATTGTCTTTCACCTAAAGTATAGATGAAATTATTTATTTTTATAACTCAAAGGAATCTGGTACTTAAAAAAATCGCAAACCGTACTGGCCCAGCACATTACAAAAAACTCCTTGTTGAGATGAAAATGTTTCATGCTACGCTCTTTTTTTTTTTTAACATCTTTATTGGAGTATAATTGCTTTACAATGGTGTGTTAAGTTTCTACTTTATAACAGAGTGAATCAGCTATACATACACATATATCCCCATATCTCTTCCCTCCTGAGTCTCCCTCCCACCCCTCTAATTTGCTTAATTTGCTGTTCAGTTTTCACATTGCTTCACCTATGTCACGGTAGCTGTGGGATGTAAAACTTTTCTCTGCACTTTTTAATAGCATGTATTATGTGTGTACTCAAATGACACTGCATTTGTGGCTCTATAAAATAATTAATAAAATTAAAATTAAAAATTAAATTAAAATAAAAATTTGATCTATTGATTAGAATTTATTGTTTTGCTGATATGACTCATCCCAATTTATTTCACAGTGGTTATTTAGAAAATATTCTTAGGGTCTTGGCTAAAGAAATATGATAATTCTTTATCAACTCAAATTTGAAAGATGATGAAAAATCTTAACAAAAACTGTTCTTCTGTTAGGAAAACTCTGCAGAGTTAAGATAGTGATCACATGTGTTCAGTTATTTTTTTTGTTATCTTACATGTATACCTAATAGCATTCAGAAAAATATGCTTTTTTTATATGCTTGTGACAACTTCTAGGAAGATACATTATTCTATCAATGATGAGAGGTATTTCTTGGTGTTCAAAAAGGCTACAAAATATCAGAACCAGCTTTGTGTTGGCAAAATCTGTGTGAACACACATCTGTTTTGTGGAATATTTTGTGTATTCTTCAGTTTGGTACTGGCTAATAACTGTAGCTGTTCTCAGTTCCTACATTTGTTAATTTAAGGTGGTTGACCTTAGAACTGAATGCATAGAAAATGGTGACATTTTATTTTAGTAGTTTAAAACCCCTTAATATTATTTATCTAGAAAGTTTTTCATTAAACAGGCAGCATAGTTCTTTGTAATCCACACAAAATTCATCACCCTCTGCCTTAGCATCTCTATGCTCTGACCCAGTTTGAGGCATATAACAATATGCTGGGCAGAGTTTTTAAAAAGCGGTTTTCAAGGACCAACTATTTTACTTTGTATATCTTGGCCGAGACCCACATGATGTTAAAGTAAGAGGTTCAAGGATCACACGATGAAAAATACTGCCTAGTTCTACTTCTTTATTGCCAAGCCTTCTCTTGTTGCTTTATTTTGTTGGAATATGCTGCTGTCCCTTTTCTGCCCTGCAAAATCCTGTTTATTTTTTTTTTAAGGACTTGTTCAACTGTCACCCCTGCTACAAATCCTCCCTCTAGTTCCTATTCTTTCCACTCCATAAAATTAATTGTACCCTCCTATGTGCTCTTACAACACTAATGATTTAAGTAATTTTCTCCACTGATGGATTGCAAACATTGGAGATGAAGTATTTTTTCTTAATATAATAATCACTAACATTTATTAAACACTAACTATGTTCTGGACACTTGTGCTAAAAACCTGTCTTCCATTTTCTCATTTTAATTCTTATACAACCCTACGGGTTAGATGCTATGATAAATCCCATTTTAGAGATAAAGGAACAGAAGTTCCAGGAGGTGTGGCAGAGATTGTGAACATTCCTGCTATTGACCTTCTACCAATGGTACCTGCACCTCTAGTTTAAGGTGGACACAGCTGTCCTGCTAGAGACAACCCTTTCCAGACTCCCTTGCAGCTGGCTCTGCCTTTGTAACTGGGTTTGGGCAAATAAGTTGTGAGTGAAAGTGATATGTTTCATTTCTGAATCTTGGCCTTAGAACATTTCCCTTGGGACTTTGAATGAAGACATGGCAGTGACCCAGCTTCAGTGAGGCAGATGAAGACCATATGTTTAGGAAACATCGCAGCGCAAAACTGGGGAAAACTGGGTTCCTGAAAGATCTTGTGCAGCACAACCCATCTGAACTATTTTAAGAGAGAGAAATAAATGACTATCTGACTTAAGCTGCTATGTTTTGGAATCTCTTTGTGACAGAAGCATGGCCTTTACCCTAACTAATATAGAAAGTTAAAGAAACTTACCCATGTTAATAGTTAGGTCCAGGATTCCAACCCAAACCATCTGAATTTAGAACCTCTCTGCATTTGCAATCTCTAACAGTGTCGAGTAAGAGTTCAATACATGTGTGATGAATGGAATAGAATCTTCCTCTTGGGTAATAGTTTTATACCCTAACTCCACCAAATATTTCACTTGAGCTGCTGACAAGTGCAAAATTGAC